>NW_011888800.1:6560719-6565578 GCF_000151845.1 Pteropus vampyrus | reverse complement strand
GTTACAATTCATTTCATCGAATTTATGTTTATATATTTATGACAGGAACATTCTATAAGAAGCAAAGGCCATTTAAGTTGGAAGTTATTTATTAAGCAAATTGATTGTTAAAGAGTCTACTTTGGTCAAAATGGCATATCCTGACCTGTTCAGAAAGCATGGTTGTGTGTTTGAAAAAGCTGATCTTATGTAATTCTTGTATTTTTTAAAAGCCACAGGGGTGGTTCCATAGAGTAGTGGTTAGCACGTCTGCTTTACACTCAGAAGGTCCTGGGTTTGTGTCCCATTGGAGCCAGGCCCAGGGTGCACACTGCGAGTGCGTGGGAGGGGAAACGGCAACATCTGGTAGGTCAGGGGTAGAAGGCGGGAGGCTTAAAATAAATAAAAGCCACAAATGTAATAATTCTGCCTGTCCAATTTGCAACTTGTTTAACAAATATCAGTGGCATGAAGTATAAAGGAAAAGACTTTCAGTGTAAGTTGACATAAGATATGCAGTCCAGGGTCATCTGGACTACTTGGTAAAGCCCAGCCTACCAAGGTCCAGTATCCTAACCCAGTATGATACTAGACTTTTATCCTGGATCACATCAAAGGGTTGGAGTATATCCTACAAATATCCCCATCTTCTTTCAAACACTGACCCCGGGGCCTGCGTGTATGGGTTTACTGAGAATTGTCCTGTGCTTCGACCTATGGCATATTTAGGGAGTGTAAGTCTCAGGTGTTTACTGCCTGCTGTGTAAACTGGCTTGCTTTCTTTGCTCCAAAATGACTTTAGGCAGCAAACTGGCATTATTTGTAGAATGAGTCATTGTTCACCCTATCTGTGTGTGGTATAATCTTTTAAACTTTGATCTTATCTCTCTTTGGAATTTATCTTTCCAAACTTAGGGTCTCAACCCTTCTATGTTTGTTTTACTTTGAATTTCTATTGAGGTGGAATACTTTCTAATTGCATAGTTTTAATATATCATAAAAATCATGCTATTTGTTCACTTGTTTGTTCATGTGGTATTCACTTCTTCTCCCAGTCTTTACTCAAATATTACCTCCTCAATGAGGCTTACCTGGTTACTCTATTTAAAAGTGAAATATTTCTTCCTTGTGTATCTCCTTAGTCTCTTTATCCTGCTCCATTTTTCTATATTAGTTCGCACCTCCTAACATAATATGCGTTTTTGTTATTTATTATACATATTTTTTGTTGTACATCTTCTTCCTCTAGGATGTAAGCTCTATTTTGTCTATTGAATTGCTTATGTATGTGTCTCAAGAATCTAGAACAGTGCCTGGGGCATAGTATGTCCTCCATAAACATTGTATTTGTTGAAAGAAAATGGTGTGAGCTCCTGCTATAAGACACTGGGCTAAGCATGTTGAGGCTTCCAAAGATGAATCTGCTCTGAGTCCTATCCTCAAAGAGCCCAGAGTTGGATTTGAGGCATTGAACTAATAATTACAGTACAAGATAGAAACTGCACTACTAAATAAGTAAATAAATAAATAAATAAGCTGTACAGTTAGAGGAGGAGAAAGAAAGCTTTTAGGCAAGAAAAAATTGAAAGAAGACTTGAGCAGAGGCACGAGATGGGCTGAGAAGTCAAAGAGACTGGAATTGAACCCTCAGTCTGACCTAATTGAATGAGATTGCTTGTTATAAGCTCATCTGCAAATGGGGGTAAAAAATATTTATTTTAGAATTGTGAGGGTCAAATAAGATAATGCATGTGCATAGCCTATGGTGGATAGCACCTGGTACCAAGTTCACGATGAACTAATATTGATCCCCTTCTTCCTCCTGTGTCTGTCAACAGGAAAGCATAAATTATGACATATAATAAATATTATAAACCATTAAAATGATAGCTACAAGGGATGTGTAGTAACATGAAAAACAGCTCATGATTGACAATAAGTGAAAAAAGGCAGACTACAAAATTGTCAATAATTATGACTGGGTAAAAATAATTCAAAGTTACACAAAAATTAAATCTATTCTTGGGCTAGTCTGGTGGGAATCAGAGTTAATTTACCTAAATATGCTCCTTTGATTTTTGTGATTCCGATTTTTTGGTCAACATTCAATTTTGATACATTTCAAACTTACAGAAAAGTTGTACATTAATACAAGGAATTTCCAAATGCTTTTTACCCAGTTACCAGTTATTTGCATGTTTGCGTCCACTCGAACACAGGTTGTCTCTCTCTTTCATCTCTTACTATTTTTACAAATAAAATGGCATGGAGAGTGTACCTTTTTTTTTTTGAGATCCTGGGCGATAATCTCACTATGTTCAGGATGCAGGGCTCTTTGTAGTCTTTGGGCCTCTCACATCTGCAAACACCAGTAAACCACTCGGTCAGTCATGCTGCCTGTGGGGAGGGCCCCGTTAAAGTGCCTGGCAGAGGGAGTGATATCTTGTGCCCCTCTAGGTCGTATGGGGGAGTGCCTTAGATGGAGCCACCCTTGGGGAGATTCCTGTTTCAGGACTGGAATCTTGCAGGTGTAGGGCCACAGAGGTTTCTGTGACTCAGAAGGCTTTTCCATTTGAACTGAGCTTCTTCCCAAGGAATGGAATTTTAAGGAAAGGTCACTTAGCTGCCTACTGGCTCCCCACTCAGAGTTTGCTGAAAATGTTTCTTCAAACCACTGAGCTCTAACGACCAATCTACAAGTGCTAGAGCCAGAGGTGGTTAAACAAAAGTTTGTCCTTGGAACGCCAGAGCTGAGAGCCACTGTTATACAAGGAGGGTTGTTTATGGTGGTGCTTTTTATTGGGGGAATGAAGTCTGTGTTGAAGGCCCTGAGCAGTGGCTGAAGGAGCAGCCATGTGGAAGAATGGAATAGGTTTCCCATTAGCTTGTGGACAAGGCCTGCATATAATCAATTCATATACATCTCAGCTATCGCCGGGAAAATAATCCATCCCACTTTTCCCTCAGTCCTTTCTAGATCCAGGGCATTCCTTTCTCCATATTTTCAGCTGTCACCTCATGCCCAGCCAGTACAAGTGCAAGCAGAACAGATCCCATACACCGCAGCCCATGGGAAGAAATTTAGCATTATTCCCAGCCCCCACCTCCACCACCAAGGGTCTGGCTCTGGCCTTGAGTCCCAGGCCTGGTCCCACCCAAGCCCCAGGGTTAATAATGGCCTTACCCTTGCTACTCTTCCCTTCACCCTGGGACATCCCTTCCTTCCTGGCTCTGTTACTTGTTAACTCTGTGATTTGGAGGAGTCAGCTTCTCTGGACCTGTTTCCTCATCTATAAAAAACATAATGACATTTACCTCAGAGGGTGGCAGTGGGGAAGAAAGGAGACTTTGTGTTTGAAAAAGCACATGACTAACCGGGGTAAGCATTAGTCAGTTCTGAAGCTTACCCATGGGTGCGGCCAGAGTTTGACCTCTCTTAATTTATAGTCTACAAGTGCCCTGTGCTGAAGGTCATGAGCTGCTCACTCAATATCAACAGCTGAGGTTGATTTTTATTGAAAAGGTTATTGCCCATTTTCACCTACCAGATTGACAAAATTACTTACAGACTACAGGGAGCAGAGTCCTCTCATACACTAGAATTAAGAGAATAACTGGGCATAATCCAGATACCTGGGTACAACAATTAGGAATATTCAGCACATTTCTTTTAATTAAGCAATTTTCCTCAAAGGAGTCTATCAGAAATATCCACAAATGTGCACAAGGGTGAATGACAAAGGTATTCATTACAGTGTTATTTGTAATAGGAAAATATATGGAGGCAATCCGAAAGTCTAAAATTAAGGAACCAAAGGACCTATGGAGTTGTGTTGCTGCCATGCTTTGGGGTACATGCCACTATCAAAAATAAAGACAGATTTCAAAGCCATCTACAGATTCAATGTAATTTTTACCAAAATCTCAATGGTATTTTTCACAGAAATAGAACAAATAATCTTTTAAAAAAAATTTGCATAGAACTACGAAAGACCCCAAATACCCAAAGTAATCTTGAGAAAAAAGTATAATGCTAGAGGCATACACTTCCTGGTTTCAAATTGTATTACAAAGCTGTAGGAGTTGAAACAGTATGGTATTGGCATAAAAACAGACATATAGGTCAATGAAATAGAATAGAGAGACCAGAAATAAAGTCATGCATATATATGGTCAGTTAATTTACAACAAAGAAGTCAAGAACAGACAATGGGGAAAAGACAGTCTCTTTACTACGTGGCACTGAGAGAATTGAATGACCACATGCAAAAAAATGAAACTGGACCACAATCGTACACCATATATAAAAATGAACTCAAAATTAAAGACTTGAATATAAGACCTGAAACCATAAAACTCCTAGAAGAAAATATAGTCGGTAAACACCTTGACATTGGTCTTGGCAATGATTTTTTTGATTTGACACCAAAAACAAAAGCAAGAAAAGCAAAAATAAACAAGCGGGACTATGTCAAACTAAAAAGCTTCTGCATAGCAAAGGATACCATGAAAAAATAAAAATTCAACCTATGAAATGGGAGAAAATATTTGTAAATCACATTCTGATAAAGAGTTAATATCCAAAATGTATAAGGAACTCATATAACTCAATAGCAAAAGATAAAACAAAACAAAACCCCAAACAATTCAATTAAAAAATGGGCAGAGGAACTGAGTGGGTATTTTCCCAAAGAAGACATACAAATGTCTAACAGGCACATGGAAAAATGCTCAACATCACTTACATCAGGGAAATGCAAATGAAAACCACAATGAGATATCAGCAACAAGGGTCAGAACAGTTGTCATTTAAAAAAACAAAACGAAACAGGAAATAATAAGTTTTGGTGAGGGTGTGGAGAGAAAGGGAACGCTGTGCA
>NW_011888800.1:6554027-6560669 GCF_000151845.1 Pteropus vampyrus | reverse complement strand
AAAATTTGCATAGAACTACGAAAGACCCCAAATACCCAAAGTAATCTTGAGAAAAAAGTATAATGCTAGAGGCATACACTTCCTGGTTTCAAATTGTATTACAAAGCTGTAGGAGTTGAAACAGTATGGTATTGGCATAAAAACAGACATATAGGTCAATGAAATAGAATAGAGAGACCAGAAATAAAGTCATGCATATATATGGTCAGTTAATTTACAACAAAGAAGTCAAGAACAGACAATGGGGAAAAGACAGTCTCTTTACTACGTGGCACTGAGAGAATTGAATGACCACATGCAAAAAAATGAAACTGGACCACAATCGTACACCATATATAAAAATGAACTCAAAATTAAAGACTTGAATATAAGACCTGAAACCATAAAACTCCTAGAAGAAAATATAGTCGGTAAACACCTTGACATTGGTCTTGGCAATGATTTTTTTGATTTGACACCAAAAACAAAAGCAAGAAAAGCAAAAATAAACAAGCGGGACTATGTCAAACTAAAAAGCTTCTGCATAGCAAAGGATACCATGAAAAAATAAAAATTCAACCTATGAAATGGGAGAAAATATTTGTAAATCACATTCTGATAAAGAGTTAATATCCAAAATGTATAAGGAACTCATATAACTCAATAGCAAAAGATAAAACAAAACAAAACCCCAAACAATTCAATTAAAAAATGGGCAGAGGAACTGAGTGGGTATTTTCCCAAAGAAGACATACAAATGTCTAACAGGCACATGGAAAAATGCTCAACATCACTTACATCAGGGAAATGCAAATGAAAACCACAATGAGATATCAGCAACAAGGGTCAGAACAGTTGTCATTTAAAAAAACAAAACGAAACAGGAAATAATAAGTTTTGGTGAGGGTGTGGAGAGAAAGGGAACGCTGTGCACTGCTGGTGGAAATGTAAATTGGTGCAGCCACTATGGAAAACAATACTCAATAAACACTTCTGGGTATATATTCAAAGGAAATGAAAGAGATACCTATATCACCTTGTTCATTGCACCATTATTTATAACTACCAAGACATGAAAACATGTGTCCATTAACAGATAAATCTTAAAGAAAATGTGATATATGTATACAATGGAATATTATTCAGCCATAAAAGGAAGAAAATCCTGCCATTTGCAACAACATGGGTGGACCTTGAGGGCATTATGCTAAGTGAAATAAGTCAAAGAAAGACAAATACTGTATGATCTCACATGTAGAATCTAAAAAAAAAAAAAAAGCCTCATTAGAAATAGAGAACAGATTGGTGATTGCAGAGGTGTGTGTTTGGGGATGGGGAAAATGGGTAAAGTTGCCTGAAAGGTATAAACTTCCACTTATAAGATGAATAAGTTCTAGGGACATAATGTACAGCATGTTGATTATAGTTAACAGCATTATATTGTATATTTGAAAGTTGCTAAGAGAATAGACTTTAGAAGTTCTCAGCACAAGAAAAAAAATTATAACTATGTGAGGTGATGAATATTAACTAAACTTATTATGGTGATCATTCTGCAATATATATACACATATCAAATCATTGTTATACATCTAAAAATGAATATAATGTTATATGTCGATTATATCTCAAAACTGGAAAATAAAATAAAATGAAACAAAAAAAATTCCAATCTTTCTCCTGCTTAAAACGCCACAATTACTTCCATGACTATTTACATGGCCTCCAATGTCCCAGCCCTACCTCCCCCTCCACGTGCTGTCCTCCAACCCCAACAAACTCCTTTCAGTATCAGCTATCACAAACACATAGGTCATAAGTAGTTGTACCCAACCGACCAATTCTCTTTACAGATCCACAGTAGAAAGCAAAACTGAAAAATATGTTTTAATCCATTAGAGTGAAAGATCCTATGACTTACGTCTGTAACCAATGCTATTGCCTGATTCCCTAATCTTAGGATATCTGTTCATTGCATCCCACTGAATGATGGTTGTAGAAGTAGCTAAGGGTCTTCAATAAATTCCACATTTATCAGAGCATAAAATACATTAAAGTGATAAATACATTGTTTTACAATGATAAAAAAAATGACAGATTATTATGTAATGACATGGAAAGATTTTGTGCTTTTAAGTAAAAACAGCAAGTTGCAGAATTATAGTTCAATGAATTATATGCCTAGCATATAGTAGGTAGTGAACAAATACTTATTGAGTTTAAAGAATATGATCTCAGACTTTTTTTTTAAATTACTACCCCAACACACACATAAAAACAAGCTCACATATTTTCATGTGCCTAAAAAAAGCTCTGGAGGGACAGTGACCACTTTTAACTGTGTTTACCTCTGGGGTATGAGCAGTTTTAGTTTTCCCTGGCTCTGGTCTACAGATCCCACATCTTGTGAGGTGAGGCTGCAGGGAGCAGCCCACGCTTACACATAGCAACTCACAGGAGGTGATGTAGGAGGGGCCTTTAGTCCTGCTCTTTCAGTGAGAAAGAACAGTAAATCCCAACCACTTCCAACCGCTAATCAAGGTAGCTTGCAGAGTCAGAGAGAAAAAAGCCAAGGACAAGATGTACAATTATTCAGGACACTGTTTTATTTATACCTGAGGAGAGACACCAGAATGTAATTCCCCAGTGGCTCGGGCCTTGTGCAAGCCAGACACTGTGGGAGGATGTCTTCTAACGCCTGGAGAACCCAGGCCGGAGCCAGCCAATATGGCCTAAGCAGGGGGTCATGCCTCAGTGGCTGAATCCTGAAAGTCCTAGGTTTCTGTGCTCAAAGCTTAAAGGAGAAAAAAGGGTGTTATTCAGGTTCAGCTCTAGAGACAATGTGAGGCCCTGGTAGCACCAGGGCAAGGTCGGAGGATCCCTTGGATTTGGGCGAGAGGTCACTTAAAAGCAACAGGGTCCTGAAGAGGACAGGCAAGCTTCCCTGATTTTGGATATGGACACAAATGATATGGCTTTGGAATATTCAGAAGGAATTTTTGAAAATTTAGGAGGCATAAGGTATTTTGAGAGACTTGAGAGGAAGGGGCAACAATTTACTTCCGATTTGCCAGGATGAGGTCTGCCTTAGTCTGCTCAGACTGCTACAACAAATGATAGTTGACTGTGTGGCTTAACTAACAGACATTTCTCACAGTTCTGGAGGCTGGTAGGTCTAAATTCAGGGTGCCAGCATGGTTGAGTTCTTGGTGAGGGTCTTCTTCTTGGTTTGCAGACAGTCATCTTCTTGTATCCTTACACGGTGGAGAGAAAGAGAGAAGTCTGATTTCTTCCTCTTCTTATAAAGACACAAATCCTACCATGACCATGGAGGGTTAAGGCTTCGACACATGAATTTTGGGTGTACACAAACATTCAGTCTATAACAGAGTCTGAGTGACTTCGGTGCAGTCAGGACAGCTTACAAACACTCCCAGGCCAGTAAGAGCAGAAAGCATCCTGGGGCCAGAGTAAGGGCAAAGAGGCAAAGGTCAAACCTGATCCCCTCCAGGCTCTCAGAGGCAAGGCAGATCCCAGTGGTTCTCCCACCGTGCGCCAGTAGACCTGAGTCCTTCAGAAGGTGAGGGCTGGAGATGAGATAAACAAGCCAAGATCCAAGCAGGGGGCAACCAGAAGGACCTCTCAGGCAGTTAGGTCAGGATTGTGGGGAGTCTGGAAAAGCTGGAAGCCTGGGAGATCTCTGCCTTATAAGTCATGACTAATTTATAAAACCCATCAAAGCTGTACTTGCATATATGTTATCACATTTGATCCTCATAACAATACTGAGAGAGATATTTATTTATTGATTAATAAGACTTTATTTTCACCAAGGAAAACCCATTTTTAATGTCTATTATGATAACTAATGAAGCAAGTGATACAGATAAGATATAGAGGCAGCTGAAGCACTTGTAATAGCCAACTCTGGAGAATGGACATATTTTTTAATCACCTTTGTTGAGGTATGATTTACATATAATAACATGTACCCATTTTAAGTATATTAATTTTAGTGCACATCAAGTACAATAAAAGCAACTTTCCAAAGGTATACACCCATATCGCTATCACTCTAACGAGGACAGAGCATTTCCATCACCTCAGAAAGTTGCCTCATGCTTCCTTACAGTCAACCCTCCCACACTCTTTGTTGCCCAGAAACTACTGATCTGCTGTAACTCAGTTTTGTCTGTTCTAGAATTTTATGTAAATAAAATCATCCAGTATGTATTCTTCTGTGTCTGGCTTTTTTCACTCGGCATAATATTTTCAAAATTCATGCATGTAATGTATCAGTAATTTGTTATTTTAAATTATTAACTTCAATTGTATTAGATATACCATAATTTATTTAGCCATTCTCTTATCAATGGATATTTAGATTATTTCCGATTGTCAGTTATTGTGAATAAAACTGCTGTGAACATTCATGTATAAATCTTTCTGTGGATATATATTTCATTTCTCTTGGATAAATTATTGTTATGTTATGTATATTAACTGTATTAAAAAAAAAAACCTGCCAATCAGTTTTCCAAAGTGGTTATACCATTTCACACGCCCACCAGCGGCGAATGAGAGTTCCAATTTCTCCATGCCTTGCCAGTATTTGATATTGTTAGTCTTCATGGATCAGAAGACTTGATATGGTTAAGATGCCAATGCTCCTCAAATTGATCTACAGATTCAATGTAATCCATATTAAAATCCCAGCCAAATTTTTTGTAGAAATTGAGAAGATGAATTTAAGATTCATATGGAAATTCCAGGGACCCAGAGTTGCCGAAACAATTTGAAAAAGAACCCACATTTCCCAATTTCAAAACTTACTACGAATTCATAGTAATCAAGACAGTTCGATACCAGATTAAAGATAGTCATAGAGTCATAGAGCAATAGAATAGAAGTAAGTGTCCAGATATAAACCTTTAGAGTTACAATCAACCAATTTTCAACAAGGGTGCCAAGACAATTCAATGGAAGAAAGAGTAGTCTTTTCCACAAATGGTGCTGGCACAAGTGGATATCCAATTGCAAAGGAGTGAAGTTGGACTCCTACTTCATACCATATATACCATATATCTCTTAGAAGAAATATAAGAAGAAAATATAGGCATAAGTCTTTGTGACCTTGAGGTGGGCAAAATACAAGTGACAAAAAAAATAGATAAATTAAACTTTATTAAAATTAAAAACTTTTCTATAGCCATGCCACCCTGAACAAGCCCAATCTCGTCTGATCTTGGAAGCTAAGCAGGGTTGGGCCTGGTTAGTACTTGGATGGGAGACCACCTAGGAAGACCAGGTGCTGTAGGTGTAAAAAATAAAAATAATAAGGGATTGTAAGCTGACAAATTCTTTGCAATCTGTGAGCTCAACCAAGGGTTGCCTTGCCTAAAAAAAAAATAAAAACTTTTGAGTTTCAAAAAACACCACAGAAAAGTAAAAAGATAACCCACAGAATGGGATAATACATTTACATATCAGATGTCTGCTAAGGGGCTTGTATCTAGCATATATAAGGGGCTCTTACAACACAATAATAAAATGATAAAAAAAAATCCAGCTAGAACAATGAGCGAAGGATCTGAATAGACATTTCTCCAAAAAAGCTTTGCAAATGGCCACCACCCATCAGGGAAATGCAAATCAAAACCACAATGAAATACTAATTCACATCTATTAGATTGACTATGATCAAAAAGACAGATAATAACAAGTGTGGTCTAAAATGTGGAGAAATTGGAACCCACATACACTGCTACTTAAAAATAGCCTAGTAGTTCCTCAAGAGGTTAAACAGAGTTACTTAGGTCTATAGCTAAGAGAAATGAAAACATATATCCACATAAAAACTTATATGAATAATGCTGCTATAAACATTATAGCAACATTATTCATAATAACCAAAAAATGAAAACAAACCAGATATCCATCAATTTGAATGGATAAGTAAAAAAATTCCATACAATGGAAAATTATTTAGCAATAAAAAGAAATTGTAATAACATGGATGAATTTGAAAATATTATGCCAAATGAAAGAAGCCAGTCACAAAAGACCATATATTGTATAATTCCATTTATATGAAATGCCAGAAGGAGCAAATGTATAGAGACTCAGATTAGTGTTTGCTTAGGTCTGAGGAAGGAGTTTGGGGAGAAATAGAGAATGACTGCTAATGCATACAGAGTTCCTTTTTGGGGGTGATGAATATTTTCTAAAATTAACTGTGGAGATGGTTGCAAATTTCTGTGGATATATTAAAAAAACATTAAATTTTATACTTTAGACAGTTAGGTGAATTATTTTAAAAATTATGCAAATGTCCACTTTAATAAATTATTAAACATTTTTTTGATTAAGAAATGATTTTATAAATATAGTTATATTATTATTTTGTAGATAAAGTACTTTTATTATAATTCCATAGAGCATAATACAAAATGATACCATTATTCAATACACTTCATATTGGTTGTTATTTGCTGAAATTATATCAACATAGTGCATTGATTCTGCTTCAAAAGCAGGAATGATCTCCAATATGACGAACAATGTGTGGACTGAAAAGCAGAAGAAAATATGCATAGAACTGAGTACAAAGTAAATGTATTTTCTTCAATATTCTATCCACATTGTTGTCCTGAAATAAAAGAA
>NW_011888800.1:6535840-6552432 GCF_000151845.1 Pteropus vampyrus | reverse complement strand
CTCAATGGTGAAAAGCTGAAAGGCTTTCTTCTAAGATCAGGATTAAGACAAGGATGCCCAGTATCACCACTTCTATTCAACATAGTATTGGAAGTCCTAGCCACAACAATCAGACAAGAGAAAGAAATAAAAGGCATCCAAATTGGAAAGGAAGAAATAAAACTCTCATTATCTGCAGAAGGCATGGTACTATATATAGAAATCCCTAAAGACTCCGCCAAAAAAAACAAAAAAACAAAAAACGTGTTATAATTTGCAATTACTAATTTGTACTTCTTAATAAATAACTTTGATAGAGTTGCAGGATACAAAATTAATATACAGAAATATGTTGCATTTCTATACACCAATAATGAACAATCAAAAGAAGAAATTAAGAAAACAACCCCATTTACAATTGCATCGAAAAGTACAAAGTACCTAGGGATGAATTTAACCGAAGAGGTGAAAAACCTGAACTTTGAAAACTATAAGACATTGAAGGAAGAAATTAAACAAGATACAAATAAATGGAAGGATAAATCTTGCTCATGTATTAGAAGGATTAATATTGTTCAAATGTCCTTATTACCTAAACTGACACACAGATTCAATGCAATCCCTATTAAAATACCAATGGCGTTCTCAGAATTAGAACAACTAATTCTAAAATTTATATGAAACCACAAAAGACTCAAAATCGCCAAAGAAATCTTCAGGAAGAACAAAGTGAGAGTTATTACACATCCTGATATCAAATGATACAATAAAGCTCTTTAATTAAAATAGAATAGTACTGGCATAAAAACAGATATATAGATCAATGAAACAGAATAGAGAGCCCAGAAATAAATCTTCGCTTATATAGTCAATTAACAAAGGAGGGAAGGATATACAATGGGGTAAAAACAGTCTCTTCCATAAGTGGTATTGGTAAAACTGGACAGATACATGCAGAAAAATGAAATGGGACCACTTTCTTATACTATATACACAATTAAACCCAAAATGTATTAATGATTTAAATGTTAGACCTCAAACCATAAAACTCCTAGAAGAGAACACAAGCAGTAAACTCTTCGACATCGTTGCCAGCAATACCTTTTTGGATATATTTCCTAGAGCAAGAGAAACAAAAGAAAAAATAAACGAATGGGACTACATAAAACTAAAAAGGTTTTGCATAGCGAAACAAAAAGAGAGCCTACTGAATGGAGAAGATATTTGCCAATGATACATCTGATAACAGGTTAATATTCAAAATATATAAGGAACTCATAACACACAAAAAAATCTGATTTAAAAGTGGAGAGAGGACCTGATTAAACATTTCTGAACTAAGAGAAGACATTAAGATGACCAATAAACATATGAAAAGATGCTCATCACTAATTATCAGGGAAATGCAAATAAAACCACACTGAAATATCACCTTACACCTGTGAGAATGGCTATCATCAATAAATCAAAAAATGACAAGTGCTGAGAGAGTGTAGAGAAAAGGGAACCCTCATACACTGTTGACGAAATTGCACTCCTATGTTCATTGAAGCATTACTAGTAATAGCCATGATATGCATGCACCCTAGATGTCCTTCAATAGAGGGATGAATCGCCTCTGTATAAATACTACACATTCAGTGACATTTTAAAGGTGGGGGTTATTTTTATTAATCACAACTATACCTATATATTTTTCCTCCAAATTTTTTATTAAAAAAATTCAAAACTACAAAAAAGTTGAAAGAATAGTACTATGAACACCCTTGTATTCTCCATTAAGCTCAACTATTTTTAACATTTTATTACTTTGCTTTCTTTGCTTTTTCTCTCTCTCTATTTTTATACACACACACACCTTTTTGCTGAACTTTTTGAAAATAAATTGCAAATATCATTCCACTTCGTCCCTAAATACATTAGCATGCATCTCCTAAAATAATGTCATTCCCTTACATAACTTCAAAACCATTATTACACTTAAGAAAATTAATAAGTCCATAATATCATTTGATATTAGTCTCTATGAAAATTTCCCCATTGTTCCCAATTATAGCTTTTTAAAAAATCAGATTCAACCAAAGCTCATGAATTGTTATATCATTTAATCTAGATTAGCCACTTTAATCAAAATAGGATAGTACTGGCTATCCAGTACTTTTTCTTTTACTTTTTCTTTTTCTATGACATTGTTCTTTTGAAGACTGCAGGCCAGCTTTCTTACACAATGTTCCATATTCTGGATTTAGTGATTGTTTCCTCATGGTGTTGTTGAACTTGTTCTGCCCCCTGTGTTTTCTGCAAAGTAGAAGTTAGGCCCTCTATAAAAGAGGTGTATCATATTTGATTATACTGTTTATTGGTCCTGATTGTAGTCTAGCCTTTCTTCTGAGGTGATTATACATCCTTTCTCTTTGCTATGTGACTTGCAGCACTCCTTTCTGTAGACGAAACATACTTCCCTGCCCCATTAATGGCAGGTGTGGCCATTAAATTTACTTTGGCGAATGAAATCTGAGTGGAGATGGCTATGTTCTTCTCTGTGGAAGCCTTAAGAACTCCTTCTCTTCTCCCTCTGTTATGAGAATGGCATGTTCCAGATAGAGGCTGTGTTTTCTGCCCAGATCCCAGAATGGAGAAGATAACACAGAGCAGAACTATCAAAGACCACAGCCAACATAAAACGTGCATGAGAAATAAACTTTTGTTATTGCAAGCCACTGAGATTTTAGAGTTGTTTGTTACTGCAATATAACTTAGGGAGAGCTAATTAATATTTAATCACAGATGTAAAAGATGTTATTTATTTCATCACAGGAAATCCTGGCTGAATGCATGTGGTTAAGGACAAACTCCTTGTAACACTCCATGTCTGTTAGGTTCTAGAACCACTACCTAATGTGTATTGTATCAGCTCTGCTCTTAAGGAGGTCAAGAAATGACCCTGGGAATCCAAGCGTAGGGCCAGTTTGTCAAGGTTGACTAAAGAAGGGGTTAGATAGAGAGGCAGGGTCTATAACAGTGCTTGACATATATAGTACTCAAATGTTTGTTAGATAAATGATTTGCTTGCATCTTTGTGTGGTGATTTTTTAAGAGCCAGTCTATGGATCACTGATGATCTTGAAGATATTTTCACCAGGCAAGAGCAAAATGAGGAAAATTAGGACTATGAAGTGAGTTTTCAAAAAGCCAATTTTATTTCACTTAAAAGACTTGTTAATTCACCTGAGAAATTACTTACCAATTCCAAAGGGAAAAAACAATAATTTAACGGTGGAGAAACTTAGTCGCCACCATTCCAACCAAGTGACCAAAGTTAACATCTCTCAAAATAGGACAAGCAAATGTCATGTGCCTCTTGATGTGATATACTGAGAAAGGACACATCACTTCTGTGGCATTCTTGGCAAAAATGCATTACCTGAATATAATCAGGAGGACATATCAGACAAACTCCAACTGAGGGACATTCTATGTAATAACTGGCAAAAAAAAAAAAAAAAAAAAAAAGGTCAATGTCATGTAAGACAAAGAAAGGTGGAAGAACTGTTCCAGACTGAAGGTAACTAAAGAGACATAACAACTAAATAATATGTGATCCTGAACTAGATCCTGAACTAGAGATAACAATAGCTGTTAGAAGAATAGGGAGGAGGAGGAGAGGGAGGAGGAAAAGAAGAAGGGAGAGAAGGAGAAGAAAAAGAAAGAAGGAGAAGAGGGAGGAGAAGAGGAGGTGGAGGAGGGGAGTAGAAGTGGATAGGAGGAGAAGGAAGAAGAGAGGGAGGCGAGAAGGAGGAGGAGGCAGAGAGGGAGGAGGAGGGAGCAACAGCAGCAGGGGGAAGGAGGAGGTTTTATTGGGACAATTGACAAAATTTGAATAAAGTATGCAGATTAGATAATAGTATTATGTCAAAGATGTTAAATTTCCTGATTTTGATAATAGTAATGTAGTATTTCAGGGTTAAGAGGCACCATATCTATAGTTTACTCTCAAATGGTTCAGATAAGAAATTTATGTATATAGAGAGAGCATTTCCTCTCCTTTCCACCCTCTTCCTCTGTGTGTATGCATATGTGTGTATGGAGAGAGAGAGAGCAGGAGAATGATAAGCCAAATATGATAAAATGTTAGTAATTGGCAAATCTGAGTGAAGAGTATATAGGAGTTTATTGTACTATTCTTGCAACTTTTCTGTAAGTTTAACATCATTTCAAAACAAAAAGTAAAAAAAAAAGCAAAATCTATTAGTCATTTCTATAGCTTTCGAATTAAGAAGTTTGTTTACAAATGAAATAATGGTGATAGTAAAGGCAGTTATTACCAATGAACTTCTTGGCAAAGTAAAAATTTGGCCACCCTCATATGGCCTCTCCTTCAATGTTTTTCCTCGTGCAAAAAAATCCAAAAACATGAGAAGCACTATCTTTTCAGAGATAGACTCCTGATTTCATCCAGACACAGGACACACTGTCCTCAGTAATCGGCCAAGAATGGCTCTGTGGAGTCCTCATGGGGTATGAGGGATCTGCCCGTATATATCTTCTTGGGTGCCCATTCATAGCACACATCCTGAGTGCCCCTAGAAAGGGACTCCAGCCTCCCTTGGCATGTGCCTGGCTGTCTAGCTTAGTGTAGTGGGGAGCTACAGAGGTAAAGTGGCTATGTTGCCATCATCAACGTTGGAGCAGAGGCAGCAGAGACAGATTCAAATCAACCCTTGCTTCCTTTACCAATTCTTGGTGGGAATGTTTAGCTGACTGAACAGCATTTCTGGGTGTGCCAGAAAGAAGGGTGAGGCAAGCTCCCCCCCTCCTCCATCATCCCAGAAGGTCCTTGGAGGATTCAGGACCCTCAGTGGCAGGTGAGATTAAGAAACAGGAATCTAGTCCTATGGGCAGAAAGCAGGTACCTGAATCTGTTTTGTGGACTCCAGCAGGCCTGCTGGACAAGGAGAGAGGATCCTACCAGGCCTCTGGACTACACTGATAACCCTGTGAGCACGAGTGAGGATACAGGCTGGGGGCGGGGACTGGAGTCTCACACGGGGATACTAGAAGGCCACTAAACTCCATCAGGCAGGGTCAGGAGAAGGTTCTGTGTTGTACTGGGATAGTGACTCCAAATTTGAAGGAGGTGGGGCAGGGGAGGGGGGATGAGGCCTATGTCTGAGACCATGATGACAGCTGGGGGAGGATAGTGTTTGGGGCATATGTTAAGGACAGAGATTAGTGAGGTGGGGGAATAGGGAGCCAGAAATAGCCACAGACTTGTGAAGACTGCGACATGGGAATGAGCATGGGGATGGGAGTTGAGTACTAGAGTTATTGCTGTTAAGTTGTGATGATGGTTATTTAAATATCAGAGGTAGGACTGAGAAAGGGTCTAGGGGAGATTGGGTCACTGGGGAAGATAGGGTGACAGGGAGGAGGAGAAAGATGGATGCTCAGCAGGTAAGGGTGTCAGAGCCAAGAGAGTTCATGCGTAGCCCCAAAGTAGAGGTTTGAGGAACAGAGGGGCAGGGCAGAGGAGGGTGGGGTACTTGTCAGAGTGAACGGTCAAGAACTGCTGACCTCCTTAGTGAGTTGGAGGACTTCCCTGGACTTGCCTGCAGGAGAGCTTGGCTCATCCACAACTGCATTACCACCTAAGCGCACTGAGGCTGTGACTCTCCCTGTTTTACACACTCCTGTCTCAATTCAAGCTACTTCGGGAGCATTGTCTTAAAACTCTGGTCTAAAACATTCTGTTCCGATCAGGCAAAGCGCAGGCCCCAGGGGCGCCCGCGGACCGCGCGGTCGGTTGGCGCAGCGTGGCCTCGGGTGGCCACCCAGCCAGCAGCCTCCGCCCCTCCCTGCCTTGGGGTCCAGGCCGGCGCCCAGTCTCCGCCCCGTCGGCTTCGGCGGAACCGGCTGCGCAAGATCGGTGCCACAGCACCGGCACGTTCCCGCCGGCTCAGCGCCAGGGGGCGGCGCTGCGAGCGGACAGAGCCCAGACCTTGACCCAGGCCGGGCCCCTGAGAAGAGAGAGCCGGGTGGGAAACACGTCCTTGCTCACCCTTCGGCTCGCACAGCAGGGAGTGAGGCGGCTGGCTGGCGTGAGGCCAGAGTTGCGAGCCGATGGCTGCAGTGAGGAAAGCCGCCCGCCCGCCTCGGTGCTCGCGGGAAGCATAGGGTCCTGTCACGGGCATGGGTTATGGGCCACTGTGGCCATATTCTAGGAGGCGGACCCTGGACCTGCGCCGCCTGGGCGAGAACGCACACAAGAGATTCACTCCAGGACGTGGGGTGCGACATCTGAGTGGGCTCACCATTCACAGCCCAGAGTCTACCACCAGCATGAAGCTAAGTGGAGAATAGGAGGAAAAAAATTGCTCCCCAGAGAGGGAGGTTTTGCTGGTCCACAGCGAGGCAGAACTGGAGCCCACTCTAGCCACATCCTCACCGCACGAGCACCCATCTGAAAGCGCAAATAACGCCTTCGTTGTTATAGAAACACTTGTACTGGGGAATTGACTTGAGTCTACAGTGTGGAAGGAGGCAGGCTCTTCTGCCAAGCGTGTACACACGGGTAACACGACATAAACTGCCTGTCACTTATTAAGCAGGTACCCTGAACCCAGGACTGTGCAAGGCACATGGGTGATCCAGATTTGGGTGTTTGCAGCCTATCTTTTCTCCCTGTGCCATCCTTGAAGCAGGTCTTAGCAATTCCTCTCACTCCTCTTCAAAAAATCCATATACACAAGAACTTTAGTAAATCTTGTAGACTTTTTGTGAAGGCTTATAGAGGAGACTAAGGAGAGAGGGGATTTTAGACATATAGCACAGAGTGCAGCATTTCATTCCATTAGACGTCTCATCCCTTATTCACCTTTTTGGCTGTTCCTCATCCACTCTTTCTCTGAGAGGCCTCTGAATCTTGCCCAGCCCCAGGCACTCCCAGCCAACTCTTCCTCTGGGATTCCCCATTCCTTATGTAGAGAAGAGCAGAGGGGTCCTTCCTTTCCCAAGCTGCTCATGGGAACACACACTTTGTCCCACACCAGACAGCCTGCTTAGCAGAGACCCTCTCATTACCAGCATTCACTCTCTGCAGAGATCAGCATAGTTTTTATTTCTGAAACATGTACTTTCTCTTTCGACTGTCCCCCAAATCCACAGAGGGTATGTATTATTCCCATTTTACACATGATGAAACAGAGGCTTAGCGAGGTTAAGTGCCATTCTCAATATCACATGTAATAAGCGTTGCACCAACATTCAAGCCTGGGCAGTCAAACTCTTTCTCCTGCCCCAAGCAACCTCACAGAGGGGCAGTTTAGTCATACCTGAGGTGATGCCTTCTGGTGCATCTATGGGCAGTCATCATGGGACTGATACATATGTGGTGTCCAGGTAACAAGAATGTGTGGTGTCCCTTGCTTCATTCTGTGCTTCTTTGGTATTTGGACTTGAAGCAACATTTCACAGATATAGAAATTATTATGTCAGGATGACTTAACTATCCACATTTAAAATATTATTAATCGAATACAAATGTAGTTGAGGTACACGGCCCATTTAATCCTCACAACCTCCTATGCAGTGAGGACAGTGGTATGATTCCTCCTCCCCCAGTGTGAATTTCTTTATGGGGAATTCTGACATATAGTACTTTAAAGTGTAAGTCTTTCCCACAATGTCACAGATTTTGGATCAATTACAGATACTATGTACAAATGCCATGTAAATACTACATGAATATACTATAAATGCTATATAAATACTTATATGGTAATAGCTCTGTGCCAGGCACTGCTCTAAATGCTTTACATATTCATTTATTTAATAATTATAACAAAAAATAAAAATAAAATAAAAATAAAAAATAATAATTATAATAACCCTATAAGGTAGGTACTATTATTTTTCAAAGAAAATTTTAAATTGAAGTTTAATTTACATAAAACATTATTTAAAGTATAATTCTGTACATTTAGCAAATGTATATACTCATATAACCTTCACCTCAGTCAAGATATAGAACATTTCCATCCCTCCAGAAAGTTCCCTTTGCCCTTCTTAATTCATACCATCCAAAGAAACCACTGTCCTGATTTCTTATACTACAGGTTAGCTTTGCTTTTTCTAGAACTTCATATAAATGGAATCACCGAGTCTGCCTTATTTAGTATAATGCTTTTGAGATTCACTCATGCTGAAGCATGTATCAGTAGTTTTTCCTTTTATTGCTGGGTAGCATTCTATTATATGAAAACATCACAATGTGTTTTCAGTTTACTTGTTGATGGAAATTCGAGTTGTTTCCAGTCTTTGGCTATTATAAATTAAGCTGCTATGAATATTTGTAGGCAAGTGTTTCAGTGGACATAGATTTTAGTTTCTCTTGGGTAAATACCTAGGGGTTAAATTGAGTAAGTGTATATTTAACTATAGGAAACTACCAAATAGTTTTCTAAAGGTTGTAAAGTTTGATTTTATTATACAAAAGAGGAAACTGAGGCCCAACTAGGTTAATTAATTGCCCTCAAATAACTTGTCCAAGCGTACATGTTCTAGAGTCTCTCTAGCTGGGAATGAATTAGAAAAAGGGAAAGCTGGGGCTGGAAAAAGAGAAGTCTGTGAGATGGATGGGAAGAGAGTGCTAAACCCAGGGGAGCCAACCTGGAGTAGCCCTCTCTCTGTCCTGGGGGAGGGCCCATGTGCCATTCAGGCTGGGCCCTGGAGCTCCAGCCTGGGAGTTAGCAGATGACACCCATCCTCTCCATGCTTCTCAGGCCCCTGGCCCACCACTGCTTCCCCATACACTCCCACCAGGAAGCAGCAGGCCAGCAGGGTGGGCGGTAAGCTGCCTTTTACACCCACTTCCCAGGAAACACAAGGCTAGAATGCTTTTCCTAGAACGATTCTCTTTATATCCTGCAGAGGGTACCCACTCCCACCTCCAGAGGCTAGTGGAGGGCGTGTTTCCACTTGGAAAGGATCGAGTATTGGGGGGTGGAGGGAGCTCCGGCCTTGGCGGGAGTCTGTCAGACTTGGCTGTCCCTGCCGCCGCCAGCTCCAGCGGTCAGCACAGCACGCTCTGGAGTCTTGCGTTTTTTGTCTTTCCTCCACTAAGTGATTTTTCAGGAAGCAGCTCACATGGAGTAGTGAGATCTCATTTGTTTCGTAAAATTAAACATCTCGGCGAAAGACACCAACTCTCAGATTCTAAGAGTAGAGTTGTCGACATTGAAACAGTAGTGGAGGAAATAGATTTTTCATAGCGAGGAAATAGATTTTTAAATGTTGGCATTTGATACAGACAGCCATTTGAACCAGAAAATACCATCCAACACACAATAGGTAATTGACTGAATAGAAAGCAAACACATTATCATCAATGAGATGGAAACTTTTTTTTTTAAACCTGAAGATACCCTCTCAGGAGGCCCAATTTTCTTGGCAATTTTCTACCTTACTTGTCCGTTCCCTCTGCTATTTTGATTTCCTTAAAAGGAGGAAGTGGAAAACACCTAAGAAGTGCTGTTGATAAAAAGAGGTGAAAGTCTGAGAGGACTAATCAATCAACAAGTTGTCCTCAGACCCTGACTGGTTACCCAGGTTAGACACTGCAGAGGATACAGAAGTGAGGGCTGGTGGTTTCACTGAGGAGAAAAGACTTGGGTGCAAGATGAGCAATACAAGATGATCTATACCGTACAATACATCACTAGTCATGAAAATTCCCATTTTCCTAAGATCATCATCTTTTTACCAAAGCTGAATTAAAAGTTCATTGCGATCTCGTTACTTTTTAAAGTTTAATTTATTGAATAGGCAATACATTAATAAGGTTCGAACATCGGGAGATATTCAAAACTTTCCCCCAAAAGTCTCTCTCCTCTGGCATCTCTTAGCCACCAGCTCCCATCCACTGTTATTAGTCTGATCCCAGAGTTTATGTGCCAGTAAGCATGTAGGAATAATCTCTTTTATACAAAATGTAGCACACTGTTCACACTGTTCTGCATTTTGCTTTTCTCCTTACTGTATCTCAAAGATCTTTTCCATATCAGCTCACAGAGCTTCCTTATTAAATTTTTTTTTCATAATATGATAGTGTTCTACTGTATGAATGGGCCACAGATTAATTATCCAGTCCTCTTATCTATGGACGTTTAGGTTGTTTCCAGTATTTTTGCTATTACGAACAATAATATAATGAATAACCTAGTATACATGTCACTTTGCACCAAAGTTATATCTTGAAGGTAAATTTCTAGGAGTGGAATTGCTGGATGGAAAGATAAGTGCAGTTTTGGTTTTGAGAGATATTGTCAAAGTGCTGTCTGCAGAGGTTGTTTCAGAACACCCTCCTATTCCCCCCTCCCACCCCACCTACGGAGTGTGTTATCAAAGGTTCAGATATTTGCCAAACGTAGTGAAAATGTTTTCAGTGCAGTTTTAATTTACACTTATGAATGAGGTTGAATATCCTTTCACATATTTAAGCCCATTGTATTTCTTTTCTATGTTTGGTCTTTTATATCCTTTGCTCATTTTCCTATTGGGTTATTAGTGGGGTTCGTTTTTGTTTTATTTCTAAGAGGTCTTTATAGAACAGGGAGATTCACTATTAGTTATGCATGTTGCAAATATTTCCCAAGATTTTATATTGTCTTTTGTCTTTGCTTATAGTATTTTTGCCATGCAAGAACATTTTCTTTCTAATGTGGTTGAATATATCAATGTATTTTGTGTATGAGTGGCCATTGGGATTTAGTCACAGATAAAAAGATCTTCCCAATTTAAGGGAGGAGCATCTTAAAACAGCAGAATTTAGCATTATTTACAATAGCCAAGACGTGGAAACAACCTAAATGTCCTTCAACAGATGATTTGATAAAGAAGATATGGTACCTATATACAGTGGACTACTACTCAGCCATAAAAAGATGAAATATTGCTATTTGCATCAACATGGATGGATCTTAAGAGTATCATGCCAAGTGAAATAAGTCAGATGGAAAAGGACAAGAACTGTATGATTTCATTCATGTGTAGGATATAAACAAAAAGCAACAAACAAAAAAATGAAGTCATAGTTACAGACAACAGAATGGTAGTTACCAGATGGGAGGGAGCGTGGTGGGAAGGTGAAGAGGGTAAAGGGTCAAATACGTGGTGACAGAAGGAGTCTAGACCTCAGATGGTAAGCACACAATTGAATATAGATATTGTACTATATAATGTTGTATACCTGAGATTCATATGTTATTCACTATGTGCTGAATTCACCTGTTATCGGAATGTTATTCCAATAAATTTAATTTTAAAAAGTTATGATGAGAACGGAACAGTGGATGCTGCAGAAGTGAAAACAAAAAACCAAAAACCCTAGCAGAACATGCTATATTTTTATAAGTCTATTTACAACAGGGCATTTATTGCATAATATCGATCCCTTCCGCTGCCCCACATTAGTACATAGATAAATAAGCATGATATGATCAAAAGAGACTGCCCTCTTAAGCAGAAAAATGTCTATATTCAGATATTTTTAAACATTTTTATTTATTATGTTCCAATCATATAAAGAACAGAAATTTAGTTTCTTAACTAAAGATCTGTGTAGATTCAGAACTGAGTAGCAGATTCATAACTAAAGCTATGGGAAGATTCAGAACTGAGTAGCAGATTCATAACTAAATTCAGAACTGAGTAGCCAGATTCAGAACTGAGTAGCAGATTCATAACTAAAGCTATGGGAAGACCTCAGTTTAGGGTACATTTTTATAGAATGTACCTTTTTCACATTAAAGAAAGAAATATTCACGAGAGGGATCAATGCCTATAATATATATAAAACTATTTAAATAAATACTTTAGAACAGAATACTCAGATAAGACATAATCATAAACTCTGGATCCTCCTTAATCCATCAAAAACCAATAGAAACTTAGGAGATGCCTGCTGTGGCAAAGCACTATTAGGTACTGGGAAATATAAAGAAACTGAGGGGTCGTTGTTCATGTTTACCCTTCAACATTTTACATAATTTTGCACATATTTATGTGACAATTTAGGTATTAAGCTATTTTTCTAAGGTATTTAGCTGATAAGTCATCCAGAATCTTTGGCCAGGAGAGAACAAATATGAATAACCATGCGAATTGTGTTACTAAAATTAAAAAAAGGAAACCAGTTGATACTTCAATTCTTTTTTATCAGCTTGAAGGGTGATAAGGAGACTAGACTACAACCTCCATCAAACTGATTCATCTTGCCCTCTCTCTGCATCTGCCCCTCTCATAGAGTGAATAGAAATAGATGTTAGTAATCTTGCTACTTTGTCTTTTATCTCCCTATGCCTAACTCATTCCATCTTGGGGGTATACTTTTATGATCATTGCTTTTGGTGCAATAGTGCAGTGTCCTTGTAAAACATAAATGATTACAGTCTTATTATTCCTATTAGTTTGTGTAATGCATTTTAACTGTTATTTAATGTGTTGGGAGTGATAATGGATAATGGGTAATGTTTGATGGAGAAGTCTGAAGATATATCTAGACATTTTTGCATTCATCCTTATGGAAATAATTACCATTTATAAGGTAGAGATGGACTGTTGTCTATCAGACTTCTTGCTCCTCTTTTATAGTATAGCATATTTCTAGGAAGGAGCTTTCCATCCAGGAATTGTATTTCTAGATCCACTTATGTCTAGGTTTGACCATGTGCTAAATCCAGATTGATAGAACATGAAGAGAAGTCATTGTACACTACTTTCAGGCCAGGATTAAGAAATGTGGGTGCCTTCTCCAAGTTTTTGCTGATTGGCTCAAGAGGATGACAAAGTCCTAGGAGATGACAGAGCCATGTGAGGGAAGATATCCCCTGGGGCCTGAGTCACCAGAGGGAGGACAGCTACCCACTGACCAAGAACATTAGCACTGGACTGTTATCTGAGGGAGAAATAAACTTCTTTTGGGTTAAACCTCTGTGGTGTTGGAGCTTATGTGTTACAACAGGTATTGCTACCCTAACTAAAGCAAAAATCCTTTCATTGTAAGTTGCGGTTTCCTGTAATATAACTCCAGTATGGAATGTAGATCAGTCCTCTATTAATTTTTGTCCCTCTGTCTTTATGGAAGTTATAATTTAGTTGACTGTTCTGTCTTGAGCCCCATTCTTATCATTCAGTGACCTGAATGAATAGTAGAAGGTCTAAAAAATTTACAGATATACACACAACAGAAAGGGAAAGCATGATGCTCGATTGGAGAATCTGGATTCAAAATTATCTAGACTGGAAGGATAGGTCAAAAGTAACAAGATGAAATTTAGGCATGCATTAAAATAATATGCTTTCATAAACAGTGGTTTGAAATAATGATTTCAATATTTGTAATGATTCAGATATTATTATGAATTAGAACATGTAACATTTGATAAGTAACAGAAGAAAAAAAAGGATCATTTCTATTATGTGTTAGGGAAAAATGATTCTTGTACTCCACAAGATGCAGCTAACTCTCCAGTTACCCAAATAAAGAATCTGGGTCAGGATATTTTCAATTGTCATTTATATACTTTGAATATATATGTCTCAGACACAGAGACTTCCCTCTGTTTGGAAGACTTGGTTTATTTGAAAAACAATAAAACACATCAGAAAGATTGAATTCAAAAGATTAAAATCCACAGGTTTTTTTTTTTAATTCATTAAAACATTTATAGAAAAATGGGGACTCATTCTATGTCAGACTGTCTAGGTGCTGACCTCAGCAGTGAAATGGAATATAGTTCTGTGTGAAATTACCATAACAATAATCACTCATTTTTATAGTTCTCTAGAGCAGTGCTGTCCAATAGAAATATGTGAGTCACACATGTAATTTTAATTTTCTAGTAGCCACATTTTAAAAAGTAAAATGAAACAGGTGAAACTAATTTTAGTGATATATCTTATTTAACCCAATATAATATCATTTTAACATATATTCCATAAGAAAAATTATGAGATATTTTGCATTTTTTTCATACTAAGTCTTCAAAATCTAGTGTGTATTTTATACTTGCAGCACATCTCAATTTAGACTAGCCACAGTCCAAGTGTTCAGTAGCTACATGTGGCTAGTGAGTCCTGTATTAGCACAGTTCTAAAGAGTTCATCCACATTTTTATGCATGCAAAAATGCTCTGCACAATTCTCATCCATGGCAAGTGCTTTGAGGAAGGTATTACCTTGACAACAAGCCCAGTGCTCTTTCCACCTTCCCATACTGCTTCCCAGGAGCTTCTACTTCCATTCACTGAGGGTTCATTCTCGATGTGTGACTTTTACTGAGAACCAGTGAGCTGCATGATGGTTCTGACTCCAAAGCCAGCCTCATCCCTCTATATCACAGCTGCTTTGTTATCATTTTTTGGTCAAACATATTGTCATCTTCCAACATCACAGGGTGTGATTACTTTACAAAACACGAAGCAGACTCGGAAATGTTTGAAGCCAAACAATCCCACTCTAACACCCCTCCAAAGAGCCACCTCATTATTATGAGGATCGTAGGAATACCTGTCACTTGGTTCTGGGACTGTCCACCCCTTCTTCAAGCCCTTTGCAATCTGCACAGCTGAAGGGAGGAGGTAGAATGTCCCCAGGCAGGAGCTGCCACATCTTCTCAGCCTCCTCCCTGCCTGGCACTGGTATTCTCACTTATCTGCAGCATCGCAACACGATCCCTTCCCCCAGAGCCAGGTTTAACTGCCTGCAAGCCAGTAACAGTGTTTTTTACCACTCTGAATGAAATACTTTAATAAAATATGGGTTTGAGTATCAAACCCACAAGTAGAAATATTGTGGCACTCACACATGAAGTGTGCACTGGTTAGTGACTGCTCCGCAAAGGTTTTGTTTGCCATCATGAGAAATAGGTTTATTGAAGACTGGCTCTCAAAAGATTGATACATAATGAAGAGAATCATAGTTTATTCACTCATCCAACAAATATTTATTGAGCCCTTACCATGGACTAGATGTTGTACAGGGCGCTGGGGATGTGATGGTGGGCAAAAAAGAATTGCTGCCTTCAATGACCTTATCTTTTAGAGGGGGATGTAGATAGAAATCAAATATAGAATTACAAACTGCAGTAAGAGCTACAGAGGAGAGGGGAGCAAACCACAGAGAGATCTGATCTGCTCTGTGGGTCAGAGAAGGTTTTCCTGAGAAAGTAATGACTGAGCTGAGGAGGCATAGACTATGTGAGGGGGTGGCGGAGTAGGGATAGGATATATGTCTTGACAGAGAAGAAAGTGTAGCAGGAATTATGCTCGGGTCACCTCAGAGCCTAGGGTAATAGAGGTGGTATCATGACCTCTCCTAGATGAAGGCCCACTGTATCCTGGGAAAGAGGGATTTTGAGATTCAAGGTTGGGCTCTGGGAACTTCGAAATTAACTCTCCTAAATAAGAAAGGTAGAAAAGTACTGCCCCCAGCTTCTGAGAAGAGCAAGCTGGGTGGGCAGGTAGTAGAGAGTTGGGCTACATGAACAGCATCAGGGGAACTAGCTGGCGTTTTGCTCACAAGCCAGACTGTTCAGGGTTTGGCCCAGAGAGCTGGGCTTGGTGACCATGGAGGAACCATCATTCCTCCCTCCCACTGAAGAGGGATGGCAGCTGCTGTTGAATATCATGAGAGTTGGGATAGTGGCCACGGTCTCTTTTTAGCAGCCAGTGGCTGGAGCAGTAAGAAAGTGGCAGCTACAGAGTGGTAGAGGTGGGAGAGGTAAGAGCAGCCAGAGCAGCTTCAGCTGGGCATGAGCCAGTGCAGCTTCCCCAGTGCAGAGGGTGGGCTTGGGTGCTGGGGCCTCACCCAGTGACTTCAGTGTGCTGGGGGCTTGTCAATAGAGATCATTGCATTTTTTTATGCCCTTGACCGACCTCCAGGTGGTCGGGTTGTGAAAACATGATAAAGATTAAAAAAACATCCATAATTGGGAGGTATGTGTGGGCAGCACAGCTCATGATCCCTTGAAACAAGTGGCAGTCTCCTAGGGGGACATTTTCAGCAGCACTGATGAGCAATAAGCACAGTAACCATCTGGCACATTCAGGGTTTAAATAATATTTGAGACGTCAAAAACACCATTTACCGTAAACTCTGACTCTTTGGGTGCCCACACTCCCTTGTTTTTTTGTAGACCCACGCGCAATCGAAACATATCAAAAAAAAAGAGGTGAGAGTAGGAAACCTTAACATTTATGGTCATTTAAGAAAATATAAATATAAACTCATTAAATACTTCTTTAAAGCAAAATTGAAAAGCCACTTTTGTTGTTAAACAGTTTAGCATTTTCAATATTTGTAATAAGTAAGATTCCAAAGCTATGTTAAGAGTACAAAGGTAAGCAGAATTAGACAGTCCCTATCTGAGTGAAACTCAGTGGCTAATGGGGAGATGGCTATTAATTAAATAATTTTACTAATAGATATCTAATCACACAGACAGGAGTGCCATAAAGATGGGGTATATCTTACTGTGAGAGCTATGACTCGCCAATTGATCTACTGTAGAGGGTCAGGGACACTGTTCCTCTTAGAAAGTGACAATTGAGAAGATT
>NW_011888800.1:6527689-6534588 GCF_000151845.1 Pteropus vampyrus | reverse complement strand
AAAATGGAGACAATGAGCATAAAAAACTCTTTCTAGAAGCTTGATCATTCTGTTAGAACTTGCAATTGTGATGTTGAAACCTGCGCTTAGGATTCAGTGAAGCAAGTGCCATATTTCAATGGAAAGAGAGCCATCATTTGTTAGTAGGATCCACATACTAGCAGAATCAGTGCTACCCTTAATGAATCTTTGGAGCATTGATTCTGGGGAATGCTACAAATATCACGGCGGTTACAAAACGAATGTTCTTCATTTTGGGTGTGCACTTGTAAACCTAAACAGCATGATTTTTATGTGCAGATGGTTTGGAAAACAATTACTGATATGGGGGCATTTTTAGCTCATTGATCTACTAGGAATGGGAAGTGACAAGGAAAGGTACTAATCACAGTAATGGATTTGTGCATCAGAATTCCTGACTCTTAGCATTTATCAGTACCTAGGCCTCACCGCCACTACCTGGGACAAGTCAAACAGCACGAAGGCCACCTTAAAACCAAGAGGGAGGGTATACTATGGAAACACAAACATATGCATTCATTCAAGTGACAAATGAGAACTGTGAAGGACCAGGAATTTGGAGACCGAAACATATACTAACACCCACAACTTTTCTACCCAAAGACAAAGGCAGAGAGGATTATTTCAATCATTTTGAGTCCTAACACTTAAGACATTTGACTCATTTGAAGACATTAACAACATTTACGTGGTACTGTATAGAAATCATTTTTTAAAATCATTTTTTTTTATTTTTTCAATTATAGTCGACACACAATATCAGTTTCAGGTATACAACTAGTGATTAGACATTTATATAACTTATGAAGTGATCAGCCTAATAAGTCCAGTACCCATCTAACACCATATTTACCTATTACAATATTATTGACTGTATTCCAATGCAATCAGCATTTTTTTAAAATCTGTGTGCATATGCCCCAAATCTCCTACCTCTAATTCTTGACACCCAAAGCTTCCATTTGAGATGTGAGTATCTCTCCTTCTACTTGATCTTATTTACCTGGAAAGAAGTGGAAGCTGAAAAGTTGAAATACATGTCAGGAGACTATCAAATGTTTGAAACTTTCAACTTGGTGTTCATTAAGGCAAGTATCTCATCAGCACATCATATTGATAGCAGAGATGCCCTATACCAAGAGCACTGATACTTAGAAACATCTTGGGCACATTTGAAACATTTATTCATAGACCATGCATATATTAAAGGAAGGGTTTTCAGAGAGAGTTATTTGACAGTGATAGTTATCCATCTTTGGACATTTGATGCTTGGTTCTCCTCATGCCTGAGTTCTTTGTTGGGTTTAAGAAAGACACCAGAGCTGCCAAAATATCTCCTTTGAGCCACAATTCACTTTAATAAATATTAGGGTCCCTATGTCTTCAGAGGAGGAGAATGAGACAGGTAGGCTGAGGCAGGACATTAAGGGGTTAGGGCCAAGGACCCCAGGGTCTTCTGTTGAAACCACTCATTACCAGGGGAAGAAGGCAACCACCTGTCTGGGGAGAATTTCGGGTGCAAAGGACCCTCTGGGTGACAAATTACAATCATACACACACACAAAATTCTTGCAAGTCTGGAATCCCTCTAACGGAAATTAGAGATAAAATGTAAATGCTTATAACCCTGCAGGCGGTAATTCAAAGATTTAAATTCACCCTCAGGTATAAATGATGCTTCCAGAAAACTGGTTGGTCACAAAGGAGAAAGATCCACACCGGAAGGCAAGGGGTGCTGCAAGGTGGGGGAAAGGGTTCATGCAAAGTAAACAGAATCCACATTTTGGCCTTTGCTCAGGGCTGAGTCTGACTTGGGATGGAGGGGAGAGGATTCTTCCTTCTCTTGAGAGTCTGAGTAGGTGGTTGGGCTGTCCAACAGTGGGCATGTTAGAAAGACACCACTCTTTGGCTGCCCTCTCTGCAAGCTTCAGGTACTTGCTTGCACTAGGCTGTATCCAGCATCTATTCATCAGTCTTGACAGCTACCATGCCAACCCAGTACCTTAAAATTTTTTCAAGATACATTTTGGAGCATATGCTCAGAAGAATCAATCCTGCCCACCTTCACTTTCTGAGAATCAAGGTGATAGTTGGTGGAAACCAAACCAGATTTAGGAAAAGGATTCCACTGAACTATTCTATCTCTACTTTAATATTATGGTTTTAACATTTACACATATCTTCTTAAATAACACCTAAAATCTTAAGAGTCTGTATGTGTCTGTGTATGCACGGACTTGCCATTATTATTATCTTACAACTTTTATTTCTAAAAAAAATAAAACTTTTTATGAGAGGCAAGATAATCTGGTGTTTAGGGACTGGGTCCAGGAGCCAGATGGTTAGAATTCAATTTCTAGCTCATGTATTTGCTAGCTGTGTGACCTTGGGCAAGTTACTATAAATCTCTTTGTGCTTCACTTTCTCCTTATTTGTAAGTGAGGCATGATAGTTGTACTTATTTTGTGGAGTCGTTATGAAGATTAAGAGAGATCATACATGGAAAGCCAGGACCCCATGCCTCCAGAAATTATTTTTAGAATTATTAAAATATTTTTTAAAATAAAAAATATTTCACAGACAAAATATTTTTTAACTTCTTGTATTGTAAAAGTTTCTCTAGTGAATACACTGCTTATTTTAAATTCCAAAAGTGACAGCTATAAAAGTAAAACATTTTTCAACTACAAAAAAAGAAAAAAAAAAAAAAGCCAGGACAATGCCTACATGTAGTAGCACCTAATAAGTGTCAGTTTTGTTGGTGGTTTTGCTTTCCATATTCTCTCAGCTCTCTAAGTCACAGCTGAAAATATTTCTCTGTCCTCTGTATTTCCTGCAAATTGGCAGCTGGTTATCTCAGGTTTTGTGATGTTAGTAGCTGTTGATGCTCAGCACCTGGGTATATTAGTTCATTGGGGGCCACAAAACAATGATATTTATCATTTATTTTTAATCTAGTAATTGGGATACTTTACTTAAAAAATGCTTCCCTTTATCTACTATTCAGTTATGCAGTAGTTAAGTTCAGTAGAAAGGCTTCTTTTTATTTATCAATTCTGAAGATAATGACTATCATTTTTTGAAGATAACTGTTTTCTAAATAGTGGTATGAACTCATAGATTTGAACACAGTCAGTGGTTTCAATCAGTTACAATAATTATCCTTTTGAAGTTAAAATTGTCCCATCTTTGGTTGGTGGTTAGTCTTTTGATATGACCGCAGTAGTTTTTGGTCACTTTCTTCCTATCCAGCAAAACAAGATGTTCAGGTTAATCTCATCTATTTCCTACTCTAGATCTGGAATCAGCCATTTCAGCAAAAAGCTCTGGTTTTAGTAGAAAATAATATTTTATGACTACAATCCAAATAATATAGATCCTTATTGCTACTGGGCTGGTCACTGTTTCTAGTCCTCTTCAGATAACAGAGCTAGGATGGATAGATGAATTGATATATCAATCAATAGATAAATATAAAATACCTCATGGGTTCGTACTGATACTTCCAATTCAAATACAGGACTGAGGAGTTTTTGTTTTTGTTTCTAAATCTTAGAGAGTTTTATTAATCATGTATACTTTAGTAAGAATTAGCTAGACCCTTTCTAAATTGATAGGTGAGAACAAGTTCTCAAGCAAGCTTATGCAGAAAAGAGAAGTTTAGTATAAGGATATACAGAGCCCAAGGATAGAAGTGCAACCAGGCCCCAGGAAGGGAGTGAAACCAGGGATAAGAAAGTTGTCAGGTATCAGGGAAGTCTCTATGGGGCAGCTTCTTGGTTTTCTTTTCCCAGATCTACTTCCTCCGCTTCATTATACACGTGTTTAGTAAAGGTATCCAAACACTTCATGGTGGGCATTTTCATGTGTTACAAACATAGCTACTGGAGGTGGAGACTGGGGAAGAAGAAGGAAGGGCAATTCCGAGGCAAGAGGGACTGTCAATGAGCTGGAGTCTGTCATGCTGGGTGTGAGAACATAAAGGCTGTGGGCACAAGGCAAGGCAGCTGTGGCTTGTGAAAAGAATGCAGGATTACAAGGTTTTCACTTAACTCTTTCTGTATTACATCGGTATCTCTATTCTCCTATCCCAAGAAGCCTGGGGCAGGATAAAATTGGATTATTGCATTATTAATAATCTACTTTATCCCACATCATACACACTAATAGTCTCAGAATAACATGAATACTACCACCATTGATACAATTAGTGAGAACAGTTAAAATTTATTTTTGCATATGCCGTCCCTGTTTCCCCCCAATTTTTATAGTTGTCCTATAGCTACATTACATGATCATATGATCTTTACACAGTGTATTTTCTTTGCTTTAACTCTCACTCAGTCTTAGTCCTATGAGTAACTGTATATTTAATGCTCATATCAGTCCTTAAGTTGATGTTCTTCTAGTCATCTTGAACGTCTTAACTGTGGATTTTTAAGAATATCTATCAAAGTTGTATTTGTCAGCATTCTTCAGAGAAGCAGAACCAAAAGCGTGTGTGTGTGTGTGTGTGTGCGTGTGTGTGTGTGTGTGTGTGTGCGCGCGTGCGTGTGTTTGTATTTATTATAAGGAATTGGCTCAGGCAATTATGGAAGCTGAGAAGTTCCAAGATCTACAGTTGGCAAGCTGGAGACCCAGGAGAGTTGATGGTGTTGTTCTAGTTCAAATATAACAGGTTCAAGACTCGAGAGCAGATGTTTCAAGTCAGAAGGCCGGAAAAGACCAATGTCCCAGCTCAGGGTAAACAGGCAAGGGGAGTTCTCCCTTACTCTCGGGGGTAGGGGTCAGCTTTTTTTTCTATTCAGGCCTTCAACTGATAAGACCCTCCCACATTAGGAAGAACAATCTGCTTTACTCAGTCTACTGATGAGAACTGTTATTCTCATCCCCAAACACCCAGAATTATGTTTGACAAAATATCTGGGCACTGCATGGCTCAGGCAAGTTGACACATAAAGTTAACAATCAAAACTAGAGGGCAGGAAGATATTTTGCTGCCCCTAAAATTAACAAGCAGTTATCCATTCTGCCTGCTAGTTCACATGGCCAGTAATGGTGCTGGTAAGTACTTTATATGAATTGCTGCAATTTATAGAGCATTACATGTATTATCCCATCTAAATCTTGAAACAAACTTTATTCTTCAGATCCAGAAACTGAGGCTTTGAGAAGTGAATTAATTTATCCAATGTCATAGAGATAAATAATGAAGTGGGCATTTAAATACAGATCTCCTTGATTTCCAACCCTGTACTCTTAAATACTGTTATAGATATCCTGGAAAAAACATAGGATAACAAGTATAGAAGGTGAAGCTTTCTACTCTGTGGCACACAGTTCAACTGGGTGATATTTACAGGTATTCTAAGCCTTATAATCTCTTTATGTATATTTGAAAGAAATAGATTTAAAATAATAGTAAGTGAGAAAAGAATAAACCTGTTCTGAATACTTTTTAGTCTTGCTTAGTATAATTTAAAACTTCAGGAAGCTCATTTCTCTATTTCTAGAGTTAATGAATAATAGTATGTGGATTATAAAAGCTATGGTACTCAGTATTAAAGCAAGAGAAAAATAATTTCTAACAAACTATTCATAAAATATAGGTACATTTCAAAGAGTAATAAAATAAACACTCATACACACCACCCATCTTTCTACCTGAATCATACCTATTAACTTTTACTTCTAGAAATTCAAAGTAGATGGAAACATTTAGTACATATGTTTATCTACAGGAGAGAGTCCAAATAGCAAAGCTGATTTAGGAGCTGGTTTGTGCCTTCTAGAGATTTATCTTTCCCAAAGTAGATTCAGAGGAACCCCAGACCTGTGAAAAAAGGGATTATGGAGTCAAATAAGTTTAGAAGAACTGTACATGTACCACTGTCTCCACCTTCCACTCAGTCTACAAGACACAGTAATATATCAGAAAAAAAAGTCCTGCGGTAATCTTTTAAATTGCATGTAACTCTGGATTTCCCCAAAGCATTTGACCATTAAAACTTTTCACAAGGCCTGTTACTTCCTGAATGCAACTTATGTTCCTCCGGGAAATGCCAGCACAAGCCTGGCCCCTCACTAATGACTGTAGCCCAAAAGGATGCTTTTCTGACCATTGATGCTAGTAACAGCACAATCTGAATAGTAAAATACCTCTAGACTCTTGAGTAACGGAGAGGTTCAGGAGGGAGGTGGGAAGTGGGACAAAGTCAGAGCCATTCTAGTCAAAGGTGGGCAGAGGAGGGATGGGCAAACTTGTTTCGCTGGTCCAAGGAAACCTTGCCTTCAAATTTGCAATTCAGGCAGTGGTTTCCAGGAGGAAAGGGTGGTTTGAATTATGAAAAGTAAAGTGTAAGATCCTGTTATTTGACTTGTGCTTTGATCAGTAAGAGTCTCTTTGTCAGTTCGAGCTGCTATAATAAAACCACAGACTGGCAGCTTAAACAACAGACTTTCATTTCTCACAGTTCTGGAGGCTGAGAAGTCCAAGGTCAAGTTGCTGGCAGGTTCAGCGTCTAAGAGCCCTTTTCCTGGTTTTCAGACTGCAGCCTTCTCACTGTGTACTTCCATGGTAAAGAGGGAGCTCTGGTCTCTTCCTCTTATAAAGACACTAATCCCATTACAGGGACTCCACCCTCATGACCTAATCTAAACTTAATTGCCTCCCAAAGGCCCCACTTCTTAATACTATTACATTAGGAATTCGGGCTTCAATGTATGAATTTTGAGGGGACACAAACTCAGTCTATAGCAGTCTCATTAACAATTATTGCATTAACAAATATTGTAAAAGTTTGTTGTTCCATTGTGCTTAAGAATACAAACTGCTGAACAAAATGCATCAACACATTGTGAAGCTGTCCCCCAACCTG
>NW_011888800.1:6486091-6527639 GCF_000151845.1 Pteropus vampyrus | reverse complement strand
GCGGTAATCTTTTAAATTGCATGTAACTCTGGATTTCCCCAAAGCATTTGACCATTAAAACTTTTCACAAGGCCTGTTACTTCCTGAATGCAACTTATGTTCCTCCGGGAAATGCCAGCACAAGCCTGGCCCCTCACTAATGACTGTAGCCCAAAAGGATGCTTTTCTGACCATTGATGCTAGTAACAGCACAATCTGAATAGTAAAATACCTCTAGACTCTTGAGTAACGGAGAGGTTCAGGAGGGAGGTGGGAAGTGGGACAAAGTCAGAGCCATTCTAGTCAAAGGTGGGCAGAGGAGGGATGGGCAAACTTGTTTCGCTGGTCCAAGGAAACCTTGCCTTCAAATTTGCAATTCAGGCAGTGGTTTCCAGGAGGAAAGGGTGGTTTGAATTATGAAAAGTAAAGTGTAAGATCCTGTTATTTGACTTGTGCTTTGATCAGTAAGAGTCTCTTTGTCAGTTCGAGCTGCTATAATAAAACCACAGACTGGCAGCTTAAACAACAGACTTTCATTTCTCACAGTTCTGGAGGCTGAGAAGTCCAAGGTCAAGTTGCTGGCAGGTTCAGCGTCTAAGAGCCCTTTTCCTGGTTTTCAGACTGCAGCCTTCTCACTGTGTACTTCCATGGTAAAGAGGGAGCTCTGGTCTCTTCCTCTTATAAAGACACTAATCCCATTACAGGGACTCCACCCTCATGACCTAATCTAAACTTAATTGCCTCCCAAAGGCCCCACTTCTTAATACTATTACATTAGGAATTCGGGCTTCAATGTATGAATTTTGAGGGGACACAAACTCAGTCTATAGCAGTCTCATTAACAATTATTGCATTAACAAATATTGTAAAAGTTTGTTGTTCCATTGTGCTTAAGAATACAAACTGCTGAACAAAATGCATCAACACATTGTGAAGCTGTCCCCCAACCTGTTCAGATACCACCAGGGAACACTCATGATAACAACTTCATCACCAAATTTCCACACCCAATCTGATGAGACAAGGACAATTAAAAATGATGCTTGCCCTGCTCCTGTGGGGCTGATAGTCTGAGATGATAGACCACCAGAGACCCAAACAGAAAAGAGACAGGTTTTGAGAAAAGCAGATATCCATTTTAATGCGAAACACTACTACAGTAATAATTAGTTGATGGAATATTGCTTTCTAATTAATAAAGCTTTCAAGGGTACAGATTAAGACAGCAATATTTTCCCCAATGTGAGAATAGTGGTAACTGAAAAAACCAACAGCAACAATATGAAGTAATAATAAGGCCAGATTTGTATTCCATGAGATGCTTTGGATTAGATGCCTATGTGTGATTTCCCCTTGCATCATGACAAATCCACTACCCACAGCCATCGTTTCTGACCTTTGTGTTACATGTGATCAGGAGTCCATCTACAGGTTCCTGAGAGTCTTCAAATGTCTGAGCAGAGACCAGGTTAAAAGGGTTAGAGGCAGACACATGCAGTTCCAGGGGGCTTTCAGCACTCCAAATGCCATACAGGGATTCTGGGAACATAGGTTAAGACCCTCTGGTTTACTAATGGCATTTTTTTGAAGAAATAGAAAAGCCATTCTAACATCCAAATGGAATCTCAAAGGATACTGAATAGCCAAAACAATCTTGAGAAAGAAGAGCGTAGCTGAAGGCCTCACATTGATTTCAAAACATATTATAAAGCTATAGTGATCAAAACAGTATGGCACTGGCATAAAGATAGACACAGAGATCAATGGAACAGAATAGAAAGCTCCAAAATAAACCCTTGGACATGCCATCTACAAAAATTAACTCAAAATGGATTAAAGGTCTAATCCATTAGACCTGAAACTATAAAACTACTAAAAGAAAACATAGGGAGAAACTTTCCTGATATTAGAATAGGTACTGATTTCTTAGATATGACATCAAAAACATAGGCAACAAAGCAAAAGAAGAAATAGACAAATGGGACTGTATCAAACTTAAACACATCTGTGCAGCAAAGGAAACAACAAACAGAGAAAAAAATGCAATCTATGGAATGGGAGAAGATATTTCCAAAGCAAATATCTGATAAGAGGTTAATATCCAGATATATAAAGAACTTGTACAATTCAAAAACAGCAATAAAAAAATGCCATTTAAAAATGGGAAAAGGAATTGAAGAGACATTTCTCCAAAGAAGATATACAAATGGGCAACAAACATATAAAAAGATGCTCAGCATACTAATCATCAGAGAAATGCAAATCAAAATCACAATGAGATATCACCACACACTCATTAGGATGGCCACTATCAAAAAGGAAAAAAAAAAGACCCAGAAAATAAGTGTCGATGAGGATATGGAGATACTGGAACCCTTGTACTCTGTTGAAGGGATTGTAAAATGGTGCAGCTACAATAAGAAACAGTATGGAATTTCCTTAAAAAATAAAAATAGAACTACCATACAATTCAGCAATCCCACTTCTAGATATATACCCATAAGAATTTAAACAAGATCTTGAAAAGATATGTGCACAACCATGTCCATTGCAGCATTATTCACAATAGTCAAAATGTGGAAGCAACCTAAATGTCCATCAGCAGATGAATGAATAAACAAAATGTGGTATATACATACAATGAAATATTATTCAGCCCTAAAAAAAAAAAGGAAATCTTGTCACATGTTACAACATGGATGAACCTTGAGGACATTATGCTAATAATACAGCTGCAAAAAAACAAATACTGCATGATTCCACTTATATGAGATATCTAAAGCAGTCAACTTATGCATACAGAGAGTAGAATGGTGATTGCCAGGCACTGGGGGGAAGGGAAATAGAGAGTTGTTTAATGCGTATAGTTTTAGTCATGCAAGATAAAAAAGTCCTAGAGATCTATTGTATAACTATATGTATATAGTTAACAATACTATATTATTCATTTAAAAATTGTTGAGAGTGACTTTGTTACTTTTTTTTTTTTTTAATCACATAAAAAAAACCCTTATCTAAGAACTTCCTCTGTTGCTGCTCTGAGTGATATTCCTCAAGCAGAGTTTTTTAGCCAGGCCCCAGGAGACTTATTTTCCAAGTTCTTTCTTAAAAAGAAATGTAAAACTGAACTTTCTGGGCACTTCAAGAACTGGAATGGTGTAAGAGAAACCATCCAGACCTCAAGGAGTCAGGCATGGCAACACAGGGAGCTGTATTTATAAGAACATGACAGCACAGATACATACCAGTTGGCTGGAGAGGAGGTCGTGCCAAGAGGAAGCTGGCCTGAGGAAGAGCATAGCCATTCAAAGAAGGGCACACACTGTCCAAGGCTGGCCACCATTCCACAGGCTGTTGAGTAGCCTGGAAACATAGATTGAGGTCACCAGGACAACCAGAAAAGCCCCCATAGCAGTGGAGAGGCAATGTGAGCTGCTGGGACTCTCATCTGGGGACGACATTGCCATATTAAATGGGACTCCAACAAGGGCTATACACTTTTTTAAAAAAGCATCACTGGTAAATGACTTCATAGTTGATCCTTAAGAGCATCTAAGTTAATCAGTGAAAGTTGAACCATCTGACACTTTGTAGGTTTTCTAATTTCAGGCCCTGCTACATAAAAGAAAACGGAAAAAAAAATAGCATATATGTAGCATATCTAGAATATATATATATATATATATATTTAATAATAGAATTATAGAAAACATAACTTAAATGCTTTCCTGAGTAGGTTAGGAAAGGAGGAATATTTCATGCACACCACACATTGAATGTCCCCTTGACTTCATGACAGTTTGCCCCCAGCCCAACCCCATGATTAGTGCTTACATCATAAGAAGTCATATCTTGAGAAAGTCAAACACAGTATACAACGTTCACCAGAATAAAGACACCCATATATTTCAGCTCTCATGATATGAGAAAATGACTTTGGACAAATCAAGGAATCATATTCCTGACATCTCCAGAGACTACTAGGTAATTTCCTATTTAATTGTATATCTGGGAAGCCTTTGAAATCAAGTAACTCCAAACTTGAGACTCTAACTCAGTCATTCTTCAAAAGTAAAAGGGGTAAGCTAGAGAAGGAAACATGAAGTTATTAGTAAGTACCTGAGCCAGCATTTCTTGCCCTTGAGTAAATTACCCCCATTAAAGAAGAAAAAATTCCCAGATCTCTGGTGTCAATTTGTTACTCAACTAAGTTCAAACCATGAAACTAAAGGTAATTATGCTAACATTTATGATATTATTGTGAAAACCAAAACAAAATTACTAAAAACAGTCCAAATTAAAATCACTAATTTTATGTGATAAGTGATACGGTGTTGCTGCAACTGAATTCTGCCCACCTGATGATGGTGCCGACCACTTGGGTGTAGGTTCTTTGAATTCAGTACACTTTGTTCTAATGACTTCCTCACCATCTTCTTTTTTTATTGTCATCATTCACGTATTTGATCTGTCTGTTATTTTCTAATCAGAATGGAACAATTCAGGTGGAGCTGCTTGGCATCACTTCTGTTGTAGATGCAAACTCGGCAGCTGAGATGGCATGGCAATACTGGATTATGAGGTAGTTGTTCAAGCCATCGGGAATACTATACAATAATTTATTTAGGTTAGCATCAACACTGAACATTCAAAATTAAAAGCCTCCCTGGAATACTTCCTCGGGTCTTAGTTTGACAAAAACTTCTATAGCCTAAACCCAAGGTTCTTAACCTTTTTTTTGTATCACAGCTTCCTTTGGCAACCTGGTGAAGCTTCAGAATAACGTTTTGCATAAAGAATGCATACGATTGCGAGGAAACCAATTATACTGAAATTTAGTTATCAAAATATTAAAAAATAAAAATATTATATTGATATGTGCTCCTTTATGAACACATTAAGGGTCAGGTGGCAGGTCTAATAACACCTAATTTCTAAATAGTTATTAAATGTAATCGCTAGTTTGTGATATCTTCGACAACTGTAAAAAAATATAAAACATCTATGAATTCCATAGATGACAGTCACTGATTTTACTAATATTTTATAAAACTATGAATTTATAATATTTCATAAAATATTTTACACATTTCAGAAGAGGTTAGTGAAAATAAAGATATAACTTGTCCCCAAGTTTACCAAACCTCTGAATTCTGTCCATAGACCCCTAAGGGGGCCCAAGGACCCCAGGCAAAGACCCTTGTCTTAAATATTACCCAAATAAAATGGTTAAAGTTATACACACATATTCAAGATTAACTGCAGGTCTATATGATTAAGGAGCTTTCCAGGTACATGAACTATCCATCTCTCTACTTACACGGAGGATCATGGCCAGGACCCAAACACAGCACTCTTGGCCAGTAGGTCTCTGAAACTCTGTGGCACCATTCCACAAGAAACTTGACTGTCCTGGCAAAATGTTCTTTCTCGAAATTTCCTTTTACCCTTTTCTCTTCAAAGGTTCACTGCAGAGTGAGATATGCATTCTCCCCTTAGCTCTCAGGCACCCCTCCCTGGGAGGAGCCCTGCATTCTATATTGCACTTGTGTTGCTGCCAAGCCAGGAAAAAAGGCCCTAAAGAGACTCTGCTCATTCCCTGTAAGGAAGGTAACTTGACAGAACACAAGGACCTCTGTGGTTGTTAGGCAACCTGTTGTGAGGAAGAGGGCCAGGAGACCTCCACAGCAAGAGACTCCCAGCCAGGCATGGGGTTGCCCTCTCTACCCACCCTCTGGCTGGGAAGGGCTGAAATGCCCTAGAGTTGTTAGGCAACGGGACAGAATTCACCTATGACAGTACCCAGAAGATTGTTACACCGTTAGTAGTGTGTGGCATATGGTACGTGAGTGAGGGTGTGTGTGTGTGTGTGTGTGTGTCTGTGTGTGTGTGATGTGACACATCATTTCCCCCGTAGTTCTTTAGAAAGGGGCTGAAAAAGTCAAATTTCTAAAACAGCCTAAAGGAGCTTTTGGAGGTTCCAGCCAGGCTGACCATGGAGGCTAGGGCTCACTGCAGAATATGTTGGTGGTGCCACCACCCACAGGGTATCCCTTTTCTTCTTGCACCAGGTCCTGTCAAAATCTTCTCTCCATTTATGGTCAAGGTGCTAAAAGAGGCTGCTAATTCATCGTATAACCCAAATGATAAGGCTTCACAGCTCTCCGGGCAGTGTGGAGTATGAGCATAGACCCAAGCTCTCTGCATCCAATTCCAGGACACCCTCTCAGTAGCTGTATGACAGCCCTCTCTGAGTCTTGGCTTGCATTTCTGTAAAATGGAGTAGTAAAACCCATTAGAGAATCACTAGGAGAATGTAGATCAACCTGAATCTAACCATGAGGAAACCATCAGAAAATCCAACCTGAAAGACATACTACAAACAACTGATTTGAACAATCCGAAATGTCAATGGCATAAAAGACGAAAGGAGGGGGGAAATATAGAGAAGACTGTTTTAGATGAAAGGAAACTAAGAAGTCATGACAAGTAAATACAGTGTATGATCTTTGATTGGACTTAAAAAAATAAAAAGTCAAAAGACATTATCTGGACGATTGGAAAAATTTAAATGTAGACATATAATATTGTTGTAAAATGTCTTAGGTTTGATTATAGTACTAGGTTACACAGCATAATTTTTTTTCCTTAGGAAATACATGCTGAAATATTTTGGGAGTAAAGCATGACAAAGTCTGTAATCTACTCTGAAATGGTTTAGAAAAACATACATATACAGAGATAAAACAAATGTGACAAAATGTGAACTGGTGAATCTAGGTCTATGGATGTTTGCTGTACTATTTTTACAATTTATATGTAGGTTTGACCATTCTCAAAATAAAAAAAATAGAAGAAAAGGTATACAGACATCTCTTTGCACAGGGCCTGGCACAAAGAGGCAGTTAATAAATGAAGGCTCTTTACTATGATTGTTTGACTGTTGCATCTACGTGGGGATAATTTCTTAAACCAAAAGAATGACTGTAAAACAGTGAATGACAGGCTCTGACATGGAATGGTGGCAAGACTCAGGCTGCTGGAGCCTTGCTTGAGCCTCTTCCACTCTGCCTGGCCCCCCAAGGGATGATGACAATGTTCCCTGACACAGAGAGGGAGCTCATCTCACACTCTGGGAAGAGGATGTCTGGACCCACCCAGTCCAGGTCATTGGCCATGTTCAGAGTCTGGTCTTCAGATTTCTCCATGGTGGGAGTTAAGAGATCAGAGCTTGAAATGACACTTTTAATCCCAGGCTTGATGGAGGTAGCACCCTAGGTGCAGAATTTGGAGAGCAGACCTTTGTGAGAATGAGAAAGAGGTGCTCCTTCCTCTGGGAGACCCAGCCTACATCCAGGCACTTGCTGCCCAATCCCCCAGCGCAGCCCTGATAATCTCTTTTATGTAACATTAGCTTCCTTTTATTGAATACCGGGCATGTTCTGTGACTTATTTTGAAACCTCACAACAATTTTTCAGGATAGATGTTATTTTGTTCATTTTACTTGTGGAGGAATAGACTCAGAAATGTTTAGAGGCTTGTTCAACTAGCCCAGCTAATGAGTGTCTAACAAGACAGCAAGTATCTGAATTCAGGATTTCCTGACTCTTCAACTCTCATCCCACTGCTGCTCTCCAGCCTTCTGCTTGTTCAGAGTTTTATACTTTGTAAAATTCCTTTCCTCATGTAGTCTACAAGTCCCCATAAGGTAGTGAAGTGACAGGTGAGGTAACTGAGACTTACAGAAGGGAATTGCTCATGATCATCAGAGAGGCTTGTGGCAGTGTCTGGACTGGAATGCAAGAATCAGGTCACTATGTGTCCTTAATACCTCAGGTGATTCCCTCCCTAATAATCACTGGAGGCTGAGACTCATCTCATGTAGGAAGCCTAGATGGGTTAGGAACAAATGAACATGGCCCCCTTTTACCTCTGCTTTAGGGAAGCCATTTGCGTGTTGTAAGTTCTTCCCTTCGGTGAACTCCCATGGTCACTCCTCAACTCTTGGGTTCCTCTCTTGCTTCTATTTTTCATGACATCTGTCTCTCACCTGGCTATCTTCTTGACAGTCCAGGTAGCACACTTTCCCTCCTGTATCTCAAAAAGCCCTGGACCCCGCCCTGCCTGGGCCACTTCCTCCATCTGCCAAACCTCTGCTATTGCTTCCTTAGTGGTTCATCTTTCCTTCCCTCCAGCTTCCTCCTTTTAAGAAGCAATATGCTAACCACCAGATGTCCCCTGTGATTCTTGATTTCTCTTCCTACAATAAGTTCCTCTTCCTTTATTCCCCTTGCTGCCATTTACTCATTCATCCATCCATCCATGTACTCCCTCATTCACCAATCCACCCATCTGTCTGTCCATCCACTCATCCATCCATCCATCCATCCATCCATCCATCCATCCATCCATCCATCCTTCTAGCCATCCATCCTTCTAGCCATCCATCCTTCCATTCACACTCATACACATACAAGCATACCCACTCACATATATCTGTTCACCCATCCATTCATCCATCCACTCATTCATCCATGTACTCATCCATCCAATCATTGGACCTTCCATTTATTCAACCTTTATTGAGCGCCTTCCCTGTAAAAAATTTAAAGAGAAACAGGCCTGGCCCTGGCCAGGGACAGACAAGGGACCTCATGGATTGAAAGCTCTCCTAGAAGTGAGGGGCTAAGTGGTTGTACCTGAGAAAAGCCTCAGGGAGGGCCAGGTGTCTGAGCTGAGACTGTGAGTCCCCTTCCTTGTTCGGTTTCCCCTCTGTGTGCATAGCTCCCCAGTCCTCTGTCTATTCATTGTCTTATATGTGGGTGCTGGGGCTGTAGTCTCAGCGAACAAAAATCAAAGAGTCCTTCTTAAAAGTTGCACTGGAGCTGGCTTTCCCCTTCTGGCTTCCCTGCTTTAGTTAGGCCAGCTCTTTCATCTATCAGAACAGCTTTCTTTTTATTACTGGACACTTGCTCCCAAGAAGCAGGAGACCTCCATTTCAGGGGACTGGCCTGCCATTGTGTCCAACAGTTTCTGTGGAAAAGGCTCACTACAGCTTCTCATTGGTGGGTAGGGAAGGCATGCCTACATTGCCAGTAGTCAGCTGACACCCAGTCTGGCTTAGCTCCTCAGCCAGAAAGCCTTGCCCCATTCCCCCTACTCCTACCAGCCAACCATACTATTCTTGGGCATGCCTTAAGTGCCTTTCTCCAGGCAGCCTGTGGCCCTTTGCTCAGGAGCCAGCCTGATCTCTAGTTCTCATGAACTCCTCTATTCTGATGTCCCCTCTGGCCACAATGCTTGGACTCTTGGGACTCTGCTGCCCCTTGGGTAACTCAATCTCTCTACAGTGGAGGACAGAGAAATGATCCAGTGGATGGTTGATGATCTCCTATCCTATAGGCTGCTGTGAGATCAAATATCTGATTTCCTCATCTGCAGTCAGTCGGTGAGGTGGTAGCCCAGCAGATCTGGGAGTGCTGGCAAGAGTGATATGACAGGCTCTTCTTTTCCAAGCTCTCGAAGCCCCTCATGTCTTTCCACTTCCCAAAGCCCCACACCAAGACTGAGGCTGGCACAGCTTTCCGGATACAGGGTTGAGGTGTAGAAGATGACCTGGCCTGAACTTGATCCTCCTTGTCCCTTTACAAAGGCAAAATCAAGACTGATGCTATGCTTCTCTTTGTCTCTGTGGGACTCCTCTGCAGAAGGGTCCAAGACTGGGCAGTAATAAGCTCAAAAGCTGAGTAGGGGAATGCTACAGAAGACCTGGTGGTATCTGTGGGCATGCAGGTCTCTTTAGGAAAATTTTGTTTCCCATTCAGGCTGCCCTGGAGTTTATGGGATGATCAGATTGAGAGGAAGCATGGACTATATCCCCTGGGAAGTCTGGGGCTCCAGCACTCAGACACAACTTCTGGGTAAATCTGCTCTCACCTGAATGGATGTGAGCCATGAGAGAAGAAAGCTATACAAAGGCAATCATCAATATACACCCAGTTAATGACAATGACACAAACCAAAGATAATCAAAACCTGTAGCGAGTTAGGTAAACTGCAGAGGAAACATCCTGAAAATGACAGTATTGGCATGTCTTCCAATGCCCAAATGAAGGCAGAGGCAGTAGTCCTGCTATAAAACCAGGGAATGGCCATGGGGAAGAGTTTAGTTCAAGACTCCCAAGATATCTAGAGGTTCTTGTAGGCCAATAGCTGTTTTCCGGTTGTTGAAAATGTCCTTATCTCAACAGAACTTTTGGGGACCAATGCCCAGTAGTCAGAGTAGCCAAGTTGGGTCTGTGTGCCAGCTATGGAGGTGCTGTGTTCATATCTCCCTTTAAGAGAACCTACTGTGAGAAGTGCAATTGCTGACAGTCCTCGGCTGCTGCTGTAGTTTTTGATCTACTTTCGATCGGCCTCAATGTTTGTGTCTCCCCACTTTGGCTGAAGTAGGACTTCTCCAATAGGCAATCTTTGCCTGGGATTCCCCACTGGTCTTGCTGAGACTTTCTTCGAGCTGTACTGTAATCCAAGACTCTTCCCACCCATTCTTTCCTTCTCTCTCCTTTCACAGGTGTCAGTCTCTTTCAGCCTACTCCTGCTCCCTTGCCCTTTATCTTTCACAGCTGTTTCTCCTATAAATCTCTTGAACCTCTAATTCTGCCTTGGCTTCTGCTTCTCAGGGGACTCGAATTGAAAGTCTAGTATATTCATAGTTTGGGTCCAGCACTATTGAGAAGTTGATTCTCATAGTGGGCAAATCTGGGGAATTTTGTAATAGCTGGAGATGTCCGTAGACAGAATAACTTGTGGAATGGTGGGAAGAAGGGTTGGAGACAGTCACAAAAAACAGAGAAAATGAACACAATGCTTATCAGCAAATGCAATGAGCTGGATAACTTATGATGTATATTTACATACAGAGGAGCAAACATTAGACGGAGGTGAGTTTTAATCCCAACCCCACCATCTCTTTGGACAAGTCCCTTAGGCTTAATTTTGTCATCTATAAAATAGAAATAACTTTATTTACCTTGCTAGGTTGTTAGAATGAAGAGGACGATGCAGTACCAGCAGTACCTGACACAGGTGCTTTTTTTTCGAGTAGCTATTGTTAATTACTAGTATTTTCCTTTAGGAAGAGAAAGAATGCCTTTCCCCTTGCTTGAAGCCAAGCAGGGGCTAGTTCAGTAAGAAAAGCACTGGATCCACCCTGGGAGGGGGTCTGAGGGTTTGGCCCTCTCTGGTGATGAGCCCCTGGGAAAGGAGAGGGTTCTGTGTTTACCTAGGAGGAGAGTCAGCTGCTCCACTCAGACCTCACTCCCTATAGAAGGTCTAATGTGGTGGGACCCTCCTGGAGGGACGGGACAGAAGTGAGAGAAAAAAAGTTAAACAATTGCCAGCCCCATCCCCCTGTGCCCAGGAGAACTGGATTGTCAGGATGAAGTGAATTCTAAAGGAGACCCTTGTCTTCATAGGCACCAGGCAGTAGTGTAGAACTTAGCTCCTTGTGGGGATGAGAGCGGATCCAGTACAAAGGAGGAATTCCATGAAGACACAACCACGTGTCCAGTCCTGAGAATGTCCCTACCCCACCCCTGGCAACCCAGAGCTTGCCAACCCACGCCCCAGCTCTGGTCTAGGTGCCCAATATAAGGCAGGCCCCACTAGAGCCAGCCGGACCCCCAGAACTCTCTGCCACCTCTTTGGCAGCTTCTTTTTAAGAAGTCCATTTTCCTGAAATGAAGGGTAGATGACGAATTAAGTTGCTCAGGGGCTGACTCTAGGGAAAATAATGACAGTAGGTGGCAGTTTGTCTGCTTAGCAATCTCTCTCCCTCTCACCCTCAAATCCTCCACCCCACACCACGGGTGTCCAGATTCTGCCTGTCAGGATGCTCTGTGGCCTGGCACCCTTTAATGCCTGGGAGGAAAGCAGTCAATAAGCTAACCACATCAAGGACTTCGTTTGTCTCCCACTCATCTAGGGTGGGGATTGGTAAATGTCAGCAGGGCTAAATGCATTTTTTGCAAGGAATGAAAGAACTGAAGAGGGAGAATTTGTACTAATGCCCCTAAAAACGACCCCCAACCTGCCCTTCATTGTCCTTAACCTCCCTATTCCTTCTTCTCTCCCACCCTCCTTGATATCTCTTTTTCTCCTTCCCCACCCCACCGCCCCCCAATTTGGAAGCACCACACCTGGGTTGGACTTTGGGCAAGATACTTACCATCTCTGTGCTGGTTTCTGAGTCTGTAAAACAGGATCACACCTGTGGTACTGGGCTGTTGTGAGGATTAAATGAGATGAGGTAAATATAACAGCTGGGCCCAGCATCCTCTGGGTTTTTGGTGTTCTACACTGCAGGCCTTGTGAGGGGGACTGAATAGCTGAGTTTCCAGCCAGGAGGAAGGAGCTGGGGACAGAGTGGGGGTGGGGGACCCCCGAGGAGCAGGAAGCTAAGAGGACTGACTGGTTGGCAAAGGAAGTGAACCCAAAGGTCGAAGGGGCTCTACTCAGAGGTAATTCCAGTCTCCAGTGCTGGCTTGACAGCATCCTGGCTTCTCCCCTGTCTCCACAAGCTACTGAGGACATAGACGTTCAACTACTATCTCAAAAAAACAACCGTTAAGCCAGGTGCTGGGATGGGCATTTTGTCTCCATTAATCCTCATAGCACTCTACATAATATAGGCGTTATTATTCCCATGAGACAGTGGAGAATGTGGAGGCTCAGAGAGGTGGTCAGGCAGCTGGTAGACAGAGCTGGGACTTGATCGGTCTGGGTGACTCCAAGCACAGTGCTCATTGTCCTGTAGCAAGATGTACACTTTGGTTCTGTTAAGTCGCATACATGCCTACTGTGTGCCAGCCCCTTGGGCTAGGTTCTGGGAACGTCAAGAGAGCAATACAGACACAATCTCAACTACACACAAAAATGTAACTGGGCCATTACAACAGAGCATGCTAAGTCCAGATGCTATCTGAGGTGCAGTCCCTAGAGCCAAGGGGACGCTGAAGAGGGGAATCTGACCCAGACAAAAGTTCAGGTAAGGCCTCCTGATGAGTCATGGTAGAGAATCATAAGTGTGCATAGAAGCCCCGTCCTCTCAATTTTCTCCTCCAAAGTGAGGCCAATAGCAAGGCTAGGTATATTCTTCCACAACACCCACAACTCCCTCTGAATCTAAGTCAGCAAAAGCCTACCTCTTGCTCAACCTCCTTGTCTTCCTTATAATTCTCAAGGCTAGGAATAACCTCCCATTGCTCATACAACATCCCCTTTTTCATCTGAGGACTTCCTCAATCGAGAACTATTCCTGCCTAAGAGGAGGAGGAGCCAGTGTCTCACATCCACTCTCTTCTTCAGGGAATAATCCGTGGGGGTGTGCCATGCCCAATGGGGCCTGCCCTGCAGTGGCATCCCCGAAGCTGAGTCTGTGATCTGGTGTGGCCTGTGGGGAGCCCCGAAATTCTCCATGCTATGGCAATAGCCCACTGGACTGACCTAAGCAAGTTACACTTTGTCTTCCTTTCTCTACCTACAAGCTCCCTCTCCTGACCTAGGGAGACAGACATCTAGGAGATGCCCGGATGCACAGGAACTCAGAAAGAATCAGAGAAGCTGACTTCGTATACAAAACAGCTTTATTAAAAATTTGGCTATTAGGAAACAAAGCCTTCATAAGGGTTCTTTCAAAAAATACAAATTTTAAATAAATGTGTCAGAAACGTGGCAGCCAGAAACACCTGTCACAGCCACAATTTTGGGGGAGGAGGTTCCCAGAGCCCCAAGAGGCTGGGCACAGGGGTCTTTGGATGCCTACAGGACCTGGTAATAGATCTACCAGGCAAGGGTCCTGACTCAGTTTTCCTTTCCTTGGAAAAATGGAAAGAACCTGGCAAGTGTAGGAAATTCTGAGTCTGAAGCAGAAAGGCACAAAATACATTTGTAAGGCAGGACTGCTAAATCCAGCCCTGAGGCACATGGAGCAGATGAATGCGGTGATGAGAGCCGTATGCTCCCAGTTCTGGCCTAGTTCCTGATGGTCCACCTCTGGGTTTGGCAAGTTAAGGTGAATCAAGTGAATTGTACAGTCCTTACAGCCAGGGGCCTGGAACCAGTCTGAAGAACAGATGTGTTGCTTCACTGACATCTGGCTCTGCCAGGGCAAGAACGATCACACCGGTCCCCAAGAAATCCCAATGGGGATCACCAGGATTCCTGTCCAACCCTGTCTTCTGAGCTACTGTGGGCACCCACCCAGGGTAAGGAACTTCTGAGGGCAGACATCTGGACAAACTCCAGGCTTCAGCACCAGGGTTTCTCTAAATGGCAGGCACAAGGAGCTGGCATTGTCAAAACCGGTCCCCAACAGCTGCTGGCTCATACCCATGGTCACTGGTGACAGGCTTCCCTGGTGACATTAGGCAGTGGGTAGGCAAAGAGGGAAAAGTCCAGGATATACTTAGGCAGCACGTCCTGCAGCAGAGCCGGTGGGGCACTGCAGAGGTGATAGTGCAGGCTTTCGCGGCTGGCAGGCCGGTACCAGGCCTGGCGAGCCGGGAATCGGACATGGGGTGGTGCCCGCACCCACTCCAGCACCTGGTTGGCATCAGTCTCTAGCCTCTCATAGGATCCTACGAAGTCATAGTGCACGGCACAAGGCTGGCACAGGTGGTACACGGGCATCCAGTGCTCATTCATGCGCTCAGTGTCCTCATCCACTAAGTATCTCAGGAACTCGGGGAAGGTGACATCGTCCCCTGCAGGGCTGGGTCCCGCTCCCGCCCTGTACCGCCTCACGATCTCAGCCCCATAGCGCTGCTGGTACTCTCGGATCTCGCCAAACTTGTTGCGGTAAGCCGAGAGAAGGCGTTCCAAGGGATCCCTCACAAACAGAAACTTGAAGTAGTGCTGCAGGCGGTAACGAATCTCCTCGGGCCGCAGGTCTGCCAGGAACACCAGGTCATTACGGTGATCCATCTTGAGGCGGACGTCCACGCTGTGCAGCACGCCAGCTAGCACCTTCAGCACCCGCTTCCAGTTAGAGCAGGCCACCTTGGGGACGTAGCAATAGAGGAAGCGGTAGCGGTCACTCACGAGGATGTGGCGCAGCAAGGTGCGCCGCTGCCCCAACGGCAAGTCCCAGGGGTCCCGAGGCATACCTGGTTGTCCGCACACTGCCCGCAAGGTCCGGTTCCGGATGTCTTGCCTCACCTGCAAGTCTGAGTCTTCGGCATTCAAGGACAGCCCCCCGGTCCGGGAGACTGTCCCGCGCCAGGCCGAGCCCTCGCGAATGGGAGGGTGCAGGGGAAGGGGCTTCATCTCAGCCAAGATGCCCCGCTCTATCATGAGCAGCAGCCCGCTGGAGGCCACGATCACCGCAAACATCAGCATGGACGGCAGCAGCAGAGGAGGGCCCCCTAGTCCTGCCCGGGCTCTGCCCAGTGGGGCCCGCCTCACCGCCCGGCCCAGGGGCTCGGCGCCATTTGGGGCCGCCAGCGGGGTCATCGGGCGGGGGAACATTGTGCTCCGGAGGTGGGGGCCTGCGCGAGCCGGGCGGATCCGAGGGCTGTCTGCTGGGAGTGGGGCTTGGCCTGGGGGCGGGCGCTGAGGGTTTGGGCCACAAGCTCCGGGAGAGGATCCGGGAGAGGAGCGCTGGCGGGAGGCCCCGGCGCGCAGGGGTGACCGGCTGCCAGGCGGAGGCGCCGGAGCGGACGGCGGGCGGCGGGCGGGCTCGGCTAGGGACCGGGGCCGGATGTCCCGCCCGGCAGCTCTCCTCCCCCGGCCCAGCCGTCACACAGGCGCGGGGGCGGGCCCAGCCGGGGGCGGAGAGAGGGGCGGGCGCCCTGCAGGGAGCAGGCTGGGAGGGCGTAAGCAGACCCCCACCCGGGAGAGGGCGCCTGAACCAGGGCGGTCTTGGTCCTCCGGGTGCCGGGGACAAAAGCTCCGAGGTCCCGAAGGTAGAAAAGACTCAGGCCGCGGCGCGTGCCCTCAAGTAGCTGGACGGAGAGGACATGCACCCAACACTGCCGCATACTCTGACCTGGCGAAGTCCGCCCTTACGAAGAGTGACTCTGGAGAAAGCACCCTCTCCCCCGCCCCGCCACTGCTCTCCTAGAATCCAGACTTTGGAGAGGCCCATCTTTCTTGCTTGAAGCAGAGTCTCCAGTGTGTTCCCCTTACCCACCCTGTCCCAGCCACTCCAGTAAAGAGGAACAAGGCTGTCAGGCACTGACCAGAGGCTCATCTCCATGGTGACTCCTAGATTTAACAGTACCTGGCAGATTAGTGTTCATCCACTGGTAATGTTGCAGTGTCTGAAAATGGAATCTCTCCCATCTGTCTTCCCTTCCCCAGCCTGAAAGGTGGGATAACTGGGACACTCTGGTGAGGGTCCAATGACTAGGTGCCTGGTAACTGACCACTGATGTGGTCAGCACACAGTTTAAAGGGTGAGGAGCTGGGGGCTGAGCAGCAGCTTCTTTGCCTGGAGCCAAACATGCTAATCGGCACCAGGCTGGCCACATGGGCTAGAGGCAGATATGGGAATGCCTTAAATGTTAGTGGTCAGCCTGTTCCCACCCGAACTGGGCACTTCACTAAGTATCCAGACCTCATTATGTGTGGGGAGCCAAGGAGGCTCTGAAACAGTAGTGATGTGATTAGAACTCACATTTATTGAGGCAGGTGCCTTCTCAGTGCTTTGTATTCTCTTTTTCAGGTAACAGTCACCCTGGGAGGTTAGTACTATGGGCATTCCCATTGTACAGCTTGAGAAACAGAGGCTCAGGGAAGCTGAGACTCTGTATGAGTCAATCTGATTCTAGAACCTAAATTTCTAATCTCAGTCCTTCAGAGATGAATGGAGCACAAACATGAAATGGTTGGGAGGAAGCAGCCTGCACGCTGTACCGAGGGAGTGATGGAACTGGGGAAGATGCCAGAGGATTTGAGTTTAGTGGGAGAATGACGCTGTTGACCAGATGAATTCAGGATGAGGGGTTTTGAGGAATGAGATAAAGCTAGAGGACGAACCTGAATGACCCCCCCAATCCTACCAATGTGAGAGCACGCACTATGAGCTAGAGCAACGAATGGGAAGCCTGGTGTCCTCCCAGGTCTTCAGAGTAGGCTCCCCACACCCCACTGCCCGAAAGCTGAGGTGCATCTCAGGATGCCATTCCATTCACTGATTTAGAAGTTTGCATGTGTTCAACCTTCACCAAACTGCTCCTTGCTCCCAAAGGCACTGAAGGTAGATTTCTGGTAGTGGGGTCATTTTCTACTGAAAAAAACTTTTTAAAAAAAATATGTACCTCTCATACTAAGGAAAAAACTGATTTAATTTGGCACGTACTTATTTCTCTGCATGTTTTTCTGTTAGCAGTCATAGTGAGGCAGCATGAGTACAGGAATAGTTACCTCTGGGGGAGTCCTTGGGCAAGGTACTTGTCTTCACCAGTTTCCTGTCTGTGAAATGATAGGATACCACCCATCTCAGGGGACTCCTGTGAACAGCACACTGATAGTGGTGCTATTAGATCCATGGTGCTGTCCATGCCCCTAACTTCTATGAAAATGCATCTGCCCACGTCCTTACCAAAATGCAAGAGGGTTGGGCAGCTATACTCTGCCTCCTAGGAACTCCCATGGCCTCACAGCCACCCCACCTTGAGCATGGTCAACACTGAGGTGCTGGGGCTGTGGTGAAGAGGGATCCAGGCAGTCACAAACGCTTGGCTCTATGATGTAGCCTTCATTCCCTCAGCAAGGAGTGCCCATTGCTAGATACAGACAGAGACCCTAGGCCAGTTTCTGCTGGCCAGCTTCCCAAGGACATGACCCAAGGTGATGAGGTGATATCTTCACTGTGCACCTAAGTGGGGACCAGTTCTCAGGTCACTGGCCAGGTGAAGGCCAGAAACCCAAGGATTTCACACAGCCCAGGCAGGTGGTTCCAGCTACCACGATGCTAATTAGTCAACTGCAAGTTCCCATTCCCTGTCTCCTCTCCTCTGCTTTCCCCCTACTTTCCTGCCCTCTTCACATAGTGGCACTAGTGAGCCCCTGCACTCTAGGTATTAAGAGCAACCGCCCCAAGATAAAGTGAGCCCTTCTGTACTCACATATAAAAAGATGACAGGACACAGAGGAAATAATCCTTTTCTAAATCAATACAATTTCTCAAATTTATTTTTTCTTAAAGAAGTACTTCTAATCTCTGTCAAAAGGGAGGTGAGGAAAGGTCCTCCCTCCCTTGTAAACACTGAAATACAGATCTGAGAAACCGGGGTCGACACACACAAAAAGTGCATTTTACAAAATATCAACTAAAATATATTTTACATGAATTATGCTTCCATTGAAATTCTACCAGCTGCATTTTCAGGTTCGAAAAAATATTTCAACATCTAAGAGATTTCAAAAGCATTTAAGTTCTGGGCAGCAGACCCTGGGAGGAGGGGCCTTGATCTCTCTCCTGCTGGGTGAGGCTAGGCTCCTTGGCAGCAAGGGCCCAGCACCCTGGGAATGAACAGGCTCCACGGCTGGCTCTCCAGAGTCCCCACAGCCACTCTACCAACCTCTCCTACTGCACACCCCCCAGCCCCAGACTGATACCTTCCTCCAAACAGCTTATTCCATACAAGGGAACCTGAGTCCCTTCTCTTCGGGTTTGGGCTTCCCATGTAAATTTACCTCTGAAGCCTCCAGGCCTCCCCCATCCCAATGACCATGTAGGAGTGGCCCGTTTTCTCAAGGACAACACAGCGACAGGCTTGCTGGAAGTACTCAGCATTCACTTCCACCTTCTTCTGCAGACCCTGCCTGACTATCCTCATCCGGTGCCATCTGCTTAGCCTGCTGGGTGTCTGCCCCTCTCTGGGGGAAGACGACCCAGTGCTACCCTCCTTGGCTCCTGCTCCCCAAGGGTATGTGCCCTGTGGAAGTGCTCAAGAGCAGGTTCCCAGCACCAGGCCCAAGCCACATGGGGCTCCTCTCCTCCCTACCATGCTCCTCTTTGGTACAAATAGGAAAGAACCAGGCTGTTCTAGCCCCCTTGCAGAGAACCCCAGGGCCAGGGCCTAGTCCTGGCCAGGACGACAAGGAGCTGAGCCTCCTAATTTACTCTGGGGGAGCAGCATGAGGTGAAGACAGGGCCCCTGGGCAACAGGAACAAACTGGAAATTCAGTCTTTAGTTCCTAGAGTGGCTGCAGCTCAGCAGGTCTGTGAACTGATACAGTGTTGATTCTCGCTGGGATGTAAATTAGTGCAATCTACAAAAGACTAAAGGGTCAGGGGTGGCAGGGCAAGGGGAGCCACAGCACTCCTTTGGTTTGATTTCAGGTGGGTGTGGCTTGAAGAGTCCTGTGTGAAGTTCTGCAAGAGGTTTCCTAGAACCTCCAAGTATAAGGCAAGAGAAAGTCTTCAATAAATCAGGTAGCAATTTTTCTTGCCCCCTGCCCCCCCACCCCTTCCCAGCTCCCTTCTGCCCTCCCAGACATGATAAACAGCATGTTGATCAGTTAACTTCTGGGAAGCCAGACCTGCTGGGTGGCCCCTCACCAGGAGGTGAACAGGAAGCTGACTCCCACAAGTGGGCCACACCCATGACAATGAGGGCCGGGTAACTTGTCCCAGCACCAAGGGCTACTGCAGGGGCCAAGGAGGAAAACCAGGGAAAGGCCCCAAATCCAGGAATAGGAAGTCGATGCTCTGGAAACCAGACTCTGGCTCTCTATGCCTTAAAGGAATGGGCTCAGAGCTATACTAGAATCTGAAAGAGCCTGGTCCTAGGCTGATAGGGAAGCAGTGGGTCACAGTGGGTGAGGTAAAGCTGGCTCCCATTCCCTCTTGAAGGGCCCAGGGGAGGCTAAAGAAAGGTCTGTTGGGCCTGGTTCCTGAAAGACCTCCCCCCACCCCCCCGGGCCCCATGCCCCTCTGGCTTGGCTCAGCATCAGGGAAGACTGCTTCTTCAGGAGTCTCCACCCACGGACCACAGAGAGGTACCCTGGGCCAAGCTGAGGGCTATGATGCTTTTCTTATATCCTGGCCTCCCCTTCCCTCCCCTGGGGCCCAAACTCATAGGGACCCCTGCCCTCCCCCCAAGAGAACCACAGGCCAGCAACCTCAGGCCCCTGTGGCCCCTTAACCAAGTGCTGTGCTTCAAGCAGTGCCCCCTGCCCTGAGCCCCAACTTGCCCATGGGCAGCCCCAGTGTGGGCAGGAGGCAGCTACTGGGGGTTCTTGAGGATGCGGCCGTGGCGGAAGTCATAGACATGGCGGCAAAGAAACACCAGCTCAGGGTCCGTATCTTCCGGCACTGTGCGGTGTGGTGGGGTGGAGTAGTCCGCAGAGGGGGGCACCAGTGCTGTCTTTCGGCTGGGGAGGCCCTCACCTCGGCGCTTGGCCATGGCACAGAATCTGCGACGACATATCGTCCACTGTCTTTATCAAAACCACCTTTGCAGGAATTCCAATTCCTTCTCTGGACAGGTCCAGAGAGTGAGAATGTCTCGTCTCCTCCTATCCCTGCAACGGCTTGTGTTGCCTCCATCCCTGTCCTAGGGGTTACACCCTCTCTGCCAACTGCCAGTTTACTTTCTCTGTCACTGGGGAACCACACCTGCTAGAGCCTCCCTCTTGACCACCTGCCAATTCTTGATTTTCTCCAAGAGCAGTACAATAACCCCGACTCTGCCCAACCATTCTACCTCAGACAGGCAACAATTTATTTTCTTCTAAAAAAAATCAAATGGTAAAAGCAGGCTGTAAGGAAGAAAGTTCTGGGAGGTAAGGCTCAGTAAGATCCCTTTGAGGGTCATAGGCAGCCCACAAACAGCCCTGGGGGGTCTGAGGGGAGAGGCTAGCCAGAGGCACAGGGCACCACCCACCTGCAGTATTCAGCAAAGGTCAGCACGTAGCATTTTTCCTCAATGCAGGCCACACTGTTCTGGTCCTGATGTCTTGATGCAAAGACTTCATTCTGCAAAGGCTCAAAGGCACGGAGCAGGAGGAGATCAGTTACCAAAGTTGGAAACATCTAACTCCAGGAACAAGGTGGACATTAACCCCCCTGAGACTCCTGACCTAACTCCAACTAGTGCTTAGAAAGCCAGAGAGCTTCCCAGAAATGTGAGTCTAACTGCTTGCCACCTGTCACCCCAAGGCATTCCTCCCAGGTTCCATGCTACTCTGGAGAAGCCAGGTGCCTCCTCCAGCCGGTCATTAGTTTCCTGACCCCCACCCCTGCCTGCCCAGCCAGCCCAGGGGAGGAGAGAAGAGTTGATCAAAGTCTACTGGAAAGTCCCAGTGAGGGAAACCAGAGTAAAAGGGAGTCCGGACTGGGGAGAAGGGACCACACCCTGGGGGCATTACTACTCTTAGCACACCACTGGGTAGAGTACAAAGAGGTATTAGGAGTCCTTTTCCATCTCCCTCTCGTGCTGCAGACATTGTCAAAGGGGACTAGGTGTGCAGCTTCACCTCCCCTTTCCTGTCACCAGGAGGATACATCTACTTGCTCCCATTCTGGCAGCCCCTGCCCTCAAAGGCTCCTTTTTTGCCCCCCTTTCAAGACTGAGTACTATTTCCTTTGAAACATGAACCAGGGCACGGTTGGGAAAAGAGGCTGAAACCTCTTCTCCAGGCCCTTCTCCAGGCTCTCTGACATCACAGGTAACAAGTCTAGGGACTTGACTGCCCATAGCTGCCCTTCCCAAACCACCTTCTTATGCCACGACCTCACCCCTCTGCCACCCCTGCATTCCCCTACCCATTTGCCAGGCAGCTCACCTCGTGCATGCTGGGACTGCGGCCTCCCTGTAAGTGCTCTGGTCTGTAATACCACAGAAGACTCATCATCAGCTCTCCTGGGGGTCAAGAGAAGCAATCATGACTTGAGCTGGCAACCCCAGAGTTACTTAGGCAGGCAAGTTGGCCACCTGCCCTGGAGGCTCATCCATCTCTAATGCTGGGCCAATCCTGCAGGTTCCAACCACCCAAGTCCTCTGTCTCAGGCCAAGCCTGGCATTCTGTGGCCTGGAATGCTATTAAGCATGGAGGAAGAAGAGGGGAAAAGCACTGACAGGTGAGGAAGGGGGACAGGTGTCCAGGTCCTTGTGACTGGAAAGGTTAATGAGCTGATGCAATCCAGTTACAAGGCCGCCTGCTGCCCTCCGCAAAAGATAGACCCTGGCTAAGTAGAAGACAGACTGTGCCAAGAACAGTGCCAGGTCAGACTTCAGACAGGGGGTACCTGATTCGGGGTTCTCCCAGAGAGCAGAGATCTTGGCCACATAAGGTGTGGATGTCTTTCGTGGGCCTGACTTGAGGAGGACGGTATCCCGAACTCGGATGGTCTCTCCATGCCGCTCTACTGCCTGGTAGCTCTTTCGGATGGCTGGTTCCGGTTCATCCTGAGCAACAAACCAATGATACAAACAGGCTTGTAAGGCCCCACTCAAAATGAAGATGGAGGGAGGGAACAAATGACACCCTCTCTCTATTTTCCTCAGGGCAATAAAAACCACTTCGAATGGGAAACTGCAGAAGGAATTTACATGTTGGCCCCTTCTCCCTAAGCCTGGCTTTCAGGGGCATGATGGGATGGGGGTCCTCATGGTTGGAGAAAGGATAAGAAATGGGAACAAGGGTGGGAAAGTGGCCCAAAGCTTCTTGGGCTGCATTCTTGACCACCATACCCCAACAGCTGGCTCTCTCACTCCGAACTCTCAACACTGGGGAGGTCCTCAGGCTTCCTAATGGGACAGTCTAGGTTTGACCCTTAAATCACCACTGCCAAGTGGCATAGCCTTGGGCAAATTACTTAATCTAAGCCTCGGTTTCCTCATCTGTGAATTGAGGATAATTACAGGAACACAGGGTACATACCTCATAGGGTAGTGGTGAGGATGAAAGCAGATAATGCATGCAAAGTGCTTAGCTTGCTTCTGACACCTAAGAAGTGCTCAATAAAGTTTAGTTGACATTCTTTTCATCATCCCAGATGGTTCTGTATCACTGATTTTCTCTGCCTAATCTCAATTTCCCCTATACAAATTTATCCAAAAAGCCTCCACAAAAGTCCATTTTATAATCCAGGACAGAAGGAACAGCATGAGAAGGAATGAGAGATGAAGACACTTCAGAGAGCCCCTCTGAGTGTCAGTGACAGAGATGGTAGCCACCAGCTGTGACTGTATGCGTGCCCTGACCTCCCCAAGGTGGACAGTATAGGATCAGTAGGGGCTGGGGGAGCAGGCTGGGCCAGCATACTTGGTTCCTGGAGCACAAATGAACTGGAGCCCCTTGTCGCTTCGCAGTATAGCTAGAGCTGGGGTTCCTGGGATCCGCATATCTCACTACAGGTCCTATGTCCTCAATGCCACACCCATTCTACCCATCAGCTAAGAGCTGACACTCACCAAGACATAGACAGCCTTTTCACAAGCAGCTCCAACAGGAACCCAACCATTAGTGCGGCGGCGTCGACGGCGGCGAGGGCGTGGGCGCTGGACACGTGGTTGCTTGGGGTGACTTGGCCTGCGGGCAGCCTTGCTCCTCACAGTGTGCCTACAGCTGGAACCTGTACGCAGACCTGACTTGGAGCCACTAGGAGGCTTGGCGCTCTGAGGGCATGCACGGGCTACTGTCTGGGGCTCCGAGGTGGGTGTCTGAAGATGAGGGACAGGCTCTGCTGCAGGTGGCACGCTGGGCACAGGGCACCCCAGGAGGGGGTGGGCAGGTGAGGCTGGGTGGCCAGCTTCCGGGAGAGGAAATTCCAGCTGGCCCAGGGACCTGCAGCCTTCTGGAAAAAGGAGAGAGGGAGTCAGGGCAGATAAGGACAAACAGTAACCTCCCCCAAGCTCTTCAGAGTCTGCTCCTAATTCTAAGTGGCAGGTGGGTCAGATTGGGGGCCTTTAAGGTGGACCATCAGAGTGACTAGCCAAGGGTGTTTCTTGACCTTGGAGACTGGCTCACAGACATCTCCATTTCTCTTTCTAGCTTGAAAGAAGGGGGTGGGTAATGGGAACAGCTTCTCTAGCTTTGATTTAACCTTCTCCAAGGCTTCCATAGTGCTTAGGAGCAGGGGAGCTGGAATCAGACAGCCGAGGATATGATTCCCAGACCTGACACTGATTCGCTATGTAACATCAGGCCAAGTTACTTTACCTTTCGGCGCTTTGCAATGGAAATAGTAGTTGCAACTATCATGTAGTCTGTCCTGAGTTTTTTTTTTTTTTAAAAAACTGGTGCATTAACTCATCTCAACCTTATAACAACCCTATTCTCGTTTTACAATTAAGAAAAATGAGACATGTAGTAGTTACTGGCTTGTCCCACAGTCACGTGGCTAGGGAAGTGGAGAACATTTCGCTCCAAGCAGTTTGGTTCTACAGTCTATGCTCAATTACATGCCATGTGGGCTCCCATATGTGAAGTGCTTTAGAACAGTGCCTAGCACATGGTGTTTACTGGTGTAAACACCAGGGGCAAGTGGGTAAGAGTCTTGGATCTCACGGGTTGTGTGTCTAGATTTGGAGAGTGATACAAAAGAGGAGGAAAAGCCCAGGAAGAAGCCTGTTCTCATTTCCTAGAGCTCCAACTCACGCCAGAATCTGAAAACCAGTCTGGCCAGTCAACTGGTCTATAAAGTTGTTTTATAGACCCCTATAAGGAGGACTGTGGGGGAGGGGAGAGCCCTGGGAAGGCCTGGCCCCTCATTTCACCACAAGCAAGGCAGATTTGCCGACCAGGATGGCTCTGGTCACCTCATTTCTACCAGGAAGCCTAGAAGGGAGCCCAAAGAGGCATGTGAGGACACTCCTGCCAATTTGAGTGTACAGCACAAGCCTCTCAGGTGTCTAGGTCTTGCCAGGAAGGCGGACACCAAAGCCACAGGCCCTGAGAGCACCGTCTGTGCCAGGGAACTCTGTCTGTTCTCAGAGTGTACCCACCCATCCACCCCTAGCAAAGTGATGCTAACTCTGGGCACTACTTCTCTTTCAAAGCCTGTATGGCTAGGAAGAAGCCGTCCTACTACAGGTGGCACCAGCTACTGGATCTGGTAACCCCCCCACTCTTTCCCATGAATGCTTACCTTTTGCCAGTATGCAGATGGTCTGGGCTCCTGAAAGTAAGGAATTCTAGCTTTCCTTGAGGAGGGCAGAAGGGACATGGGAAGATCTTGGCAAAAACCCTAATTTCAATATCTAACTTACTACTCAACAGTCTAAGACTGGGCACGGCATCCCAATGGAGAGAAACAAACAGCCTTCCCTACCCCTTCTACTAGCACAATGCTACCTACCTACCTACCTGCCTGCCAGGCCAAGAAAACTCCATAGACAGCAGGAACAGAAGAGGGCTGTTAAGAGCTAAACATGGGCCCACTTCCTGGGAGTGCTCCTAGGCCTGGGGTACAAAATGAGGGGAGTCCTCCCCTCTCAAAGCCCCCTACCTTCTCTGCAGTACCTAAACCCCAAGGAGCCTCACCTTGTTCCACGACCCAACCTCTTAGAATACCATGTCTCAGAGACTCCCTGGTACATCCCACCCCCAGGAAGGCTTACCTGCTGCAAAAGGCATTTTGTAGGAACAGCCGCCACAGGTAGTGCCGATGTGGGTAAGAGAAGGGGGTAACATTTCACAGATGCTGTAGCCATTCACTCCAGCTTCCCCACTGGAGCAGTAGCGAGAGCTCCAAGGAGGGTGCTGGAAAGGGGTGCCTGTGGGCACTGGTCTCGGGGCCAAGAGGAGCCCTTCGGTAGGTGCCGCCACTGGGGACAGCTTACCCTCAGGGAGCATGGGGCAGGGAGAATAGCCCCCACACTGCAGCCCATCTTGGCAGTATAGGTAGACGCTGCCTAGTGCAGTGAGCTCAGGCCGACCACACAGGCCGCTGTAGTCGGCAGGGTTGCCAGGCATCGGCAGGAGGGACAGCTGGGGTGTGGGAAAAGAGGGTTGATGCAGTTCCTGCTTGGGGGCAGGTGACTCCTCTCCTGGGCGCCCAGGCTCCGGCTTCAGGGCTGCTTGCCCACCCATCAGCAGAGGCAGATGGGGGCGTAGACCCAAGGGGCTCTCCAGAGCCTGGCTCAGAGGCTGCCGGTAAGGTGGCTGGCTGGATGGCCCACGAGGGGTGGCAGATAGCCATGGCTCCTCGGGGCACCCTTGCCAGCCTAGTGGACCTACAGCCTCCCCGGAGTTGGGCCCCTGCCGAACCTTGGGATAGTTCTTGCCATTGACCTTGGCCCACTTTGGCCTTGGGGCCTTCAGCGTTGGTGGCTCAGTGGAGCGCCCATCTACTTCTGGGTGGGCACGAGGTGGCCGCAGGGGTAGCTCCCGCTCCTGGCTCAGCTTTAGGAAAGCAGCTGCATTCAGGCTGGCCAGTCTCTTGGGAGCTAGGTCACCATCTCGACGGCTACCTTCATCTGGTGCTGGCTCTGGGGACAGGTCCCGACTTCCTCCGCCGAGGTCCCTCAGCCGGGGCCGTTTCTTGGAGGAAGACCAGCCCCCAGTGGCCCGGTCACGGTCCCGGCTGCGGTGGGGGTCTCCCCCTCGGCTACGTCGGCTGCCCACCAGGCTGCTCGTGTCCTCCCGCTCCAGCAGCAAGTTATTAAGGGCCTCGGCGTTTAGGGAGGCCAGGCGCCGCTTGCGGGGCTGGGTGAGGCCAGTGTCTTCACTGGAAGGGGCTGGGCTAGGGGACTTGGGCAGGTCAGGGGGCAGCTCATCAGCTTCATCTGCACTCCGTGGTCCGGCCACATTCTCCAGGCGGGTCAGCAGCACTTTGCAGGCCTTGGGCTTCTCAGGAACCAAGGGGCGCTTACGCAGAGGGTAGTTCTTGCGGCGCCCTGTGAGGTGCCCTGGGCTCTCAGGCATTCCTGGCTCCATACCTTCCGCCTCCTGCTCCATGCTATTGCCTTCCATCTGCAGGGGCTCCTGGCGGCCAGTGGGGCCAGAACTCAACAAGGGAAGGGACTTCCTCCGAGTGTGTGTCATGGATTATAGCCAATCTGTAAGACAGAAGGCAGGTAATGAGAGAAGCTCACTCTGCCTGCTTTCTCCCCGACTGCAGCCCATCCAGCCCTACCTGTAGTATCTCTGGCCTATCTTCATCCCATCTCCAGCCTGGATTTTCTTGGGAGTGCAAAGGTCCAATGGGGTCAGGGTACTGGCAGCTGTGTAAGGACGAACTGCCTTGCTCTTCTTTTAGCCTAGGGCCCCTTGAACTAAAGCTCTAGAGAGCCTAAAGAGCAATGCAGACCCCAAGGTCAGAAGACAGAAGAAGCTGGGGGTAAAACTCTTGGTTCTCTCTTGCTGTTCTTCTCCCACTACATACTCATCACAGGCTGGGAGGAGGCTCTGAAGACACCCAGCCAGAACGGGGGCTTGGGTGGTGGGAGCCTATTTATTCCTTCAAAAATATTACCAACCCTCCTCCCTCATCTTGCGGCTTCTGAGATTGGCCACAGGATGAAAGGAGGACAGTATGGAGGTGAGATGAGGAACCTGCCTGTTGGGCTGCAGAGGAGGCAAAGTCCAGCCTGTGATGACGACCTGCCCAGCATGTACAGCAGGACAGTTATACCTGGGACTTGCTAGAAAAGACCCAGAAGGGTGAAGGCCTGGCTTTGAGGAGCCCGTGGTCAAAGGAGGTCTCAGCCAGGGCTAGGAGCCAGACCCAGCTTTATTCATGGGATTCCAGAAGAGGGCAGCCTAAATAGTGCCAGTGCCTGGGGAAGGGATGTAGGTAAAGCTGGGGCTAGCATTTCTGGATAGGAAACCCAGGGGCCATACTCTACATGAGGTACATCTTTAACGTCCCACCAGCCACAAAGAGTTGGGAAAAGGAAATATGAGAGAGAAGAACTCGGGCCTAACCAGGGGCTGCCTTGTTAGTCCTGCTCTATTCCTCAGGTCTCCCTCTTAGTAGGCAATAATTCCAGGCAGGAGCCAGAATGGCAGCGGTGCTAGGAAACCCAGAGCCCCTGACAGAAAATGCTCATAACCAGGCATCATCCCCTACTTTGCATCCCACCCCTGCCACACACAAACCACCAACATACACCTGGGGTGCCTGCCCTTTACCTCTTCCCCATCCTGAATGAGAGAGGCCAGAGCTGGCTGTATGCTAGAAGCTGATATAGCCAAGGCAGTGATGAACTGGGGGTGGGGTAGATTGGTGGCCAGAGACTACTGAGCTATTCACTCTACCTACTCTACCACCCAAAGCAAGGTGCTGCCAAATAAGGTACCAGAGGTGGCTGGTACCCTGTGGACCACCCCCCACCCCCAAGCAGGCCCAGGCTTTCCAGCTTAATTTCCCCACTGCTATTGTTATTCACACTCACTTTACCCAAGGAGCCGAGAGCAATCCTGCTGGGCCAGGTTTAACCCTGAAAATCCCAGGCCTGAGGGCTCCCAGGGATTCCAGAGCCCTTCCCAGCTAGGTCCTGTGGCCTTGGGCCAGTGGCTGGGGTCACTGGCTACCTTCTTTCCTGAGACGTGCTGCAATAGTTGAGACAGAATGCTCGGAAAACCAGGATGAGGGCAGTGTGGGTGTCCCTCACTCCTGAGAGGGGACGTGGAAAACTGGAAAAGGGAGGCAGCGTGCCAGGCGTTGCTCTGGCCTCTGGCCCCATGCAGGGACCTGCCACTACCCAGAGACCAGGCCCCAGGCAAGACACAGAGTCACAGAAGGTAAATCCATTCATTCCTAAAGCACAGAGAGAACTCCTAAAAAATCCCAGGCATCTGCTAGGTTCCCTAAGATTCCAGCTTCTAATCAAGGTGACCACCCATCCCTGCTTGCTCAGCATACTAATGAGCAATGCATCCTTTCACTCTCAAAAGCATCCCAGTTGCTTACAACCCACAGGCCCTTTTCTCAAATGCAGGGCACCCCTGTGCTGGAGGTGGAGGAGCAGCGACAAGAATCCTATCTGTACTTCCTAGGAAAGCCTAGGCCCAGACCTTCCCCAAAGGGCCTGAAGATGGAGAAGAGTGAACAGATCACACATCTGAGCAGAGGTCAAAGCCCCTCGACAGGCCCCAAGCTATCAGGAGTCAGGCGTAGGAATGGCTGGAGGCCAAGGCTGAGATCACCTGGGCTTGTGGCCTTTAAGGACACAGGAACAGAACAAGGAGGGGGTGGACAGGGAAAAGAGGTTTCTGGCCCAGTAAGTAAAAGCGCAAAAGAGCTCTTAGCTTGGGTTGACTGGCCTGCTCCCCTGCACACAGTTTTCTAGTGGACTAGCTTCATGGATGGATGGTCCTGGGATTCTGGAACACTTGCCCCCTACTCAGTCCTTCCCTCAAAACATGCAGAAGGTCTCAAGCAGGAAGAGGTTGAGAGGGGAGCCTTCTACTTTCAGAAGCTTGGCTTGAGAACCTGGGAATTTGTTCCCAGTAGAGTATCTCTCTTTCATCTCCCATTCAGCCCTCTAGTCCCTCAGGGACACTCACTGGCCCTGGGCTGATGAACTGACTATCCAGCTGACTCTCAGTGAAGCCTCTAAATCACAGAGGGCGAGTCACATTTTCAAATCAGGCGTTAAGAGCCTCCTGCTAGTCTCCCCAGACTCTGCCAAATCCTACCACCCGCCAAATACACCCAAGGCCATCAGAAGCCCATTGCAAAACAACTCATAGCTTTAATGTGGTGCCTAAGGCAACAGTCACTTACCAACCTGAGAAGAGGCTAGGGGCTCTGCTGCCTGCCTCACTACACTCCAAACTGAGGAGAGCAAGTGTTGAGTCATGCTTTGAAGCTAGACATGTGAGAACCTCTGCTGCAGCTTTTCCACCCAGGGTGGGGCTGAGTGGAGAGGGGGCTCCCAGCCTGTCGGAGGAGGCCCAGCTCCTTGGGGAAAGAAGATCCTGGAAAGCAGTAGGCTTGGTTCCCATACCAGCTTTGCCAGTCCTCCTGCTATCCTGTCCCTCCCATTTATACACCAGCTCAACCAAGAACTTCTACCACTGCCAAGAAACAAGGGTGCCTGGGTTCTCTCAGCATTACCCTCTTCTTCTCTGGGATGCCCTGTCCTCCCAGGCACAGGTAGACCTGGCCCCCTCAGGAGAAGGTTCCTAGGAGGGATTCCCCAGAGAATATTACTGCCATGGAGGATAGTGGCACTGGTGGTTTCTCCAGGCCAAAGACCAGCAAATTAAATGTTGAATCCAAAATCCCAAGTGTACTCTAAAGACAGTCAACAGGTCATCTCAGCCCCCAGGCACATCGGGTCTCAAAATCAAGTTGGAGATCAGGTCCAGCAAGAGTGCTAAGGCAGGGTCTGGGCTTCGGTGCAGCCTCAGCCTGCCCAGGGATAGGGGAAGTTATCTCCACAGAAGAAGAAAGGGAGGGAGGACTTGTCTTTTTACCCTTCAAGCTGCAGCGGCACTGTGTACCTCCACCTCTACCAGCACAGGTGGAGCATACCCAAGGTACTGCGTGCAAGGGAGGGTCAGAGGCCTGAAAAAGTGTGGGCACCACTGAGGAAAATCAGGGTGGGGCCTGGACAGGCAGGTCAAGCCCAGATCTCTCCGCAAGCAGAAGATGGCCTTAGCCTTGGCCACTGCTCTTCTCTTATGCACCCAGCTCTAGGCCACATTCCCCCACCTCCAGACTCAGGGATCCTACTGCCCTTCTTAAAACCTCTCTTACACACTGCATTTTAAATTTTGCTTTTCAGGCTTTCTGGTTTATTTTAATTGGAGGGGAATATTCGGGAAGTCTTAGGTAAGGAGAGACTTGATGGTCACCTGGGTGAGGGCCAAGAAGGGCCCTGACCCAAGCCACTTTGCCACACAATTGGCACTGAGTTAAACACCGCCGTCCTCTGCAAATCTCTCTTGGAATAACCTCCCTCCCTCCTCCTCTGAAGGAATAATACTTTCTCATGAGCACTGACTTTCTTGAATCTTCTATCAGAGAAAAAAAGCAAGAGCACAAAGGCAGGCACCTGCCCACTTAAATTTAGTTGATAAAATTTCATGGGAAAACAAAGAGGTGAAGCTGCTGAGATTCTTATGATAATGCCCAATAAAGAGATGTAGCTGTATCTCTTGAATCTCCAAGAGCTGTTAAGCAGAAAGAACCAAATCTCTGAGTCAGGCAGACATGAATTTAAATGCCAGCCCTGCCCTCATGGCAACTTACTTAACTTCTCTAAACTTCAGATTCCTTATCTAAAATGGATGTATCGAAGTGAACTTTCCTTAAGAGTGGTGGTAAGGATGACAGAGTCACTGTTCAGGAAGAGCCTAGCAGGATAAGAGTCAGGGGCGCAAACATCACTCCTCTATTCCAGACCCACAGACAGATGCAGGCAGCCTGTCTTCCTCCTGGGCAGTTCTCCTACAGTAGGAGCCCAGAGTGGCTGGGAAGCCAACTTCTGCTGTGAGAAATCTGAAAACCCGGACTGCGCCTGAACTCTGCTCTGCTACCAGTCCACCGAAAACACCCAAGTGTCAACCCCAGGGAAAGATGGAGACGCTGCTCCTTTGCCGTGCAGGACCCAGTGTGAGGTGTTCAGTATACAACGCGGTGAGAAGGCAGGGACAGAAACAGTATCCCAAAAGACCCTAAATAGCAGCTCCATGCCTCTAAGAAACACTCAACTCTACAGTGAAAAGTGAACTCCTCAGATGCTAAAGGCCTAGAGGATGGGGTCAGAGGGCTTATGTTCTGCCTGTTTTCGGCCATCTGACTGCTGCTTCCCTGCAGCCCCCCACCCCCGCCCCCCACCCAGAAGTCCCGGTCAGCACCAGCACAACTCAGAGCTCAAGCCCTGGGGCACTGCCCCACCTCCATGATGCCCATTCAAACTCATTCACTGGAGGTTCTCCATTCAACTCCACAATTAGGCTGGGATCCTACAAACGGAAGCATGGGGCACCCAACCAAAGGGAACTGACTTGATTCTTCTGAACACAGCTTGTTTTATAGACTGCCCTCAGGACTGGCAGCCATTTGAGGAGGTGGGTGTACCCCCAGAAGGCACCAAGTCTACCTTCGGCCTGTCAGTCCACCTGCTGCTTACACTTCACAGTGAAAGCTCAAGGGAGCTGAGAGAGGAGGGAGTAGCCCTGCAGGGAAGGTCCATACCCACCCAACCTGGGTCTGGGGCATGGCCAGCCCCGCCTTTAGCTACTCCTGTCCACTGTGCCCATTCCAGCAGGAAAGCCCTGACACAAAGGCCCAGAGCTGCACCCAAGCATCCAGAACCTCCACTTAATGCTGGCTGCAAATGCAAATCCAGGCATTCCCTCTTGTAACTGTAAAAGAACACTAATCTCAGTGGGGAGGGAGAGGAGTTTTAACTCAGACTATAATAAAGCAGATTCCCCCCATTTTATATTAGAATTGCAATTAAGTACAGGAATATATTAACGATAGAGCTGGCAAAATCTCCTCCTCACTGAAAACCGCGAGTGCCCTAATGTTAGAGCAAGGCCCTTCTCACAGGGGGCTAAGAGCGAGAGACAGTGTACCCCTCAGATCTAGAAGTCAGTATATCCACACAGACCTCTGAGAGGGCAGTGAGCAGAAAGCATTGTATTTTAGTCATACAATAGTGCTCTGCTTTAAGAAACTCCAACCTGACAAATTAGGAGGTAATCAGGGGCAACACAAAACTAGTCTTTACAGGCTTTCTTTAAAGGCGCATGCCCCTATGTTAAGCAATCTGCCTTCTCTTAGCTTCTTCCCAGTGCACGGCTCCTGTGTGTTAGAGGTAGACCTGTACCTGCAGGCATGGCTCCAGCTAAGCCAGAGCACCCGCTGCTCATTCCCAGGCATAGAGTACTTCTGTGACCTTTGCTCAGCCAGCCAACATTTGCTGGTCCCTTGCCATAGCTCAACACAGCGAAGGCGAGACCCACATGGGGTTGGAAGTCACTTTGTGCAACTGCTAAACCTAAGTGGGCTGGGTCACTGCCTTGATCTTCTCTGAGCCTTGGTTTCCTCGTCTAAACAGCAAGGTTGTTATGAGAATCAAGTTAAATAGGAATGTGTGTCAAAGGCCTAGCAGAGTGCCTGTATACAACCGGTACTCAATACAAGCTCATTCTTTCCCCCTACATGTCAAGTATTAGGCTAAGTGCTGAAAAAAAATGAAATACAAAAGACAAAGAGTTTGGAGCTTGGGCTAACAGGAAAACACAGGACAAGAAAGTGAGATAGGGGCTGTAATGGAGTGCTCGGAGCTTGGTGGAGAGAGCTCTGGCTCCAAGGTGGCTTCGCAGAGGGCACTCTTGAGCCAGGACTTCATTCAGACTCTTACTGAGGGCCACCTTCATGCCAGGTGTACTGAGGGAACAAAAGCCCAGTGGGGAGTGAGCAGCATTGAGAAATCACTTCAGAACATTTAGATGCAGGAAGGGACAACAGACAAAAGCTCAAGTCTTGAGACAGAAGACAAATGTACCTTTTCTCAGACTCAACCCTACTGCTTCCATGTAGGATAACTCCAGGCTGAGGACAATGGAGTTTTAGGCTAGGGCTCCCTCAGATCCTACCACCCAGACTCCATAGTGCCCAGGCTGAGCCAGAAACAAATTTCCTGGAACAGGACCTATTTGTTCTGGGCAGTGAACAGTGTGGAAGAAATAACACAAGAATAGGGCTGGGTTCACCAAAGCTCAGCAACAGGCCCTTAGCAGAATCAGGAGGAAACCTCATGTCATTGATGTACCATTCCTCAAAAAACATGACAATAGCTCATCAGCCTGCTCCAGGTACCTGCCCAGGAGTGGCGAAGGATATGTGTTGGTTCAACCACCAGGAAACTCCAGGAACCAGCAACTGAGATATCTAAGATGGCTAGCCAAGACTGGAGGTGCTGCTATCTCTTGTCCTGAACATAAGAAACTGGCCAGCCAGGCTGGATGAGAGCTCCGCCCTCAGCCTCCCCAGCAGAGTGCTAACTTCCTGAATGATCCAGCCATTTAGGAGGAACAAGACCCAAGACCCGGCCTTCTCAATGTTCCACCAGCACAGGCAGAACCACAAGGCAGTCCCTACCAGAGTTATAGGCACCAAACCCAAATATCTCATACCTAATTGATTAGTGCCATTCTCATTAGGATGCAAGCTCTATGGAGACAGGCAGGCTCTGCCTTCCTTACCACTAAATCCCATCCACAGGGCTTAATAAGAGCTTACTGAATGAATAAAGATCTGCCCGCCTGCCCCACCCCATATACCATTTCTACCCTAGATTGATAGCACTACTTGGAGCCCAGGACAAAGAACTCTGACCCCCAAACTCTCCCTCATCCTCGGAAGTCAACCATGCCCTCTTCAATGTAAAACAGTTCAATAGGGCTACTTTAGGAAATCTCATATTTATACAGCACAACCCTCTTTAACTACCATCCTCTTTCTTCTCTCTCTCAACTTACCCAGATATCTCAGGAAAATATTCTTCTCATTCTACGTACCTCAAACCATTAAGCAAGCAAGGTTGGCACTAGAGGCATACTTATATCAAGACAAAACAATGTCACAGATATTTAGGTAAACTCAGCAGCAAAGAACCAGAGTTAGCATTGTTAGTTCTCAAATCTCATAAGGATCCTGGGTAGAGAATTCTTGATCTACCACAGAGGCTTCTACTCTAACGAGATGGCTAATGTTTGTCAAGAACTTGCTATGTGCCCAGTGTCACCCTAAGCACACTAGATTCACTTTCATTTATTCTCACAACTACCTCATGGGGTAGTTATCATTTCATCCAAAAAAGGAGAAAAAAGAGGTACAGAGAGGTAGATAAAGCAACTTGACCATACTCCTGTGCTGTCGAGAGTAGAGGTGGGGCATCTGCGGTCAGTCCCAAAGCCCACATGCCCACTGCAACACAAGACAGCTGCTGGGTCAGACCAACAACTTGCACATTTTTTTTCTGTGTTGATTTAATTATTGGCATTAACACATTATTAATTTTTCCTGATTTTCCACCACAAAGGAACTGAAAACGTACTCCAACTGAATGACATCAGTGGGCTGGCCAGAGAACATAAACATTATTTTACAAATTGTTTCTACGGAAAAGCCTGCTCAAAGTTCCCAGTAAACTCTTAACATGCACTTTTGAAACAAACCCATTTTATGTCCTAGAAAGCGGTTAAGAACTTCAAAGATTTGTCATGATTTTACAGTAAATCCAGAAAAGTCTAGACTACCCCCACGCATCTAACCACATCTCTTGAAGCAGGTAAAATATCTTTCCTCTAGCCTGAACTATAATGAAGACTGAAATTTGGTCACACTCCAAACAACCATATTAATGTTCAAAGACAGAGCATAACTGGCCCTTGGCTACCTCTCTTTGGGCCAAATAAATCTAAGTCCTTTCAATTTTCTCTGAAAATCATCTCTTATAGTCATTTCATCAATTTTATAATTCTTTTCTACGTTATGTCCAAATTGTGTGAATCCCTCTAGGCACACAGCGGGGGACAGACCCACACTTCTGAGGTGGGGCTATAGTGAAAATGTGAATCTTCCCTTCTGGCATACTCGTCAGGATAGCCTGACATCAAGCAGCACCCTGATATCTTATGATTTCTATAAACTTCCTCTAAAAACTAATAATTCACCTCTAAACCACTTGGCCAGATAAAAACGTGATTAAAAAACTGAATTTTCCTCATCTGAGGCAGGTAGCTGCAGTTGAAGAAGAGCCTAAGAGTGGGCCACCTCTTCTTCCTCTGCAGGCAGGAAGCAAAAAGAGCTGCATCTAGGGAGGGTAGGGGGCCCAAACAGGAATAGAAATGGACCAGAAGTCGGAGCAGTGAGCACCACTCCAGGTGAGATCCCCAGGTGAGGAAAAGCAGAAACGCAACAGGTCTCATATCCTTAAAAGAGGACAGGGTGGTCAAAGTACCTTGCGCCCTGCCCCTGCAATCCACTAGAAAAGAAACTGACATGAGAAAAAAGATACAGACCCCAAGTTCCTGCCGACATCCACACTGTTAACTAAGAAGAATCACTTGTCATTTTTTCATTCAGGTACCTCAGTCATGGCGCCTCAGAAAAAAGTTCCCATTTCAGATCTCAGAAAGGCTGAGAGATAAACTCATTCTTTTATTCCTGATGGACTGTACCTGAAGAGGACCTCAAGAACAATGTTATTTATCTTTTGTGTGGGGGGGTGCGGGAGGGGGGTAGACGCTGAATCAGGTGAAAACCAACCATGCTTGCAGGTGTTTCTCACTGGGATATATGAAAATCCTTCCCAAGACACAACACGAAGTCCTGGATGTGACTTTGCTCTGAGGCCTGCTCACCAAACCCAGTCCTCTGGTCCCCAGCTTCTAGACCAAGTTGCCTAGGGTAGGGCGCCAATCCCCCCAGTGAAACTTTAAGGCCCTGCTGGTGCTCAGCAGCTTTCTCTGGCCGAGAACAGCCATCTGCAGCCTCCCTATCACCAGTGCTCTTCCTCCTCCTCCTGTTAGCTGGTTTACTGCTCATTAGTGGCCATACCAGGAGGTGGGCAAGGGAAACATAAAGGAGATGAAATTCAAACCAGTCCATTTTACTCCAGTTAGGTGCCTCTCATAAAACCAGGCCAGATTTCATCATCCAGGTCCTCCCTGTACCCTGTCCTGGAGAAGCTGATGCAGCCTGAAGGGTCAGGAGCTGCAGAATCTCAGAACCCCAGGTGTCAGGAGCCTATGCTTCTAATCATCAGGAGCTCTTGACTACATTCTGTATTTCTCATCTTTTCAAGATTAACAGGCACTCCTCGCCATGAGCTGGCCCATCAAGTCAAGGCCAGAGACCTGCAGAGCACGAGTGCTCAGTCTGCCCTAAATATGAAGCACATTCTCCTTATCCCCCCAAAGTCCCCGGCACAATGGCAAGTTCACAAAGGAAGTGAGTCTTGCCAGACTGTGCTAGCAAATTCCCATAAATACTTGGGCTGGGGTAGTACTGCTAGTGTAAAATGCTTCCCCATTGAGAGATGCTGCTTTATTTACATTCTTCACAACCCATTCATAAAAAGGAGGCCCTTTAATGTTGGGGCCATTTGTATAATGCTCCATAAACCTGGCAGCTTCAGCTGGCAGTCTTAGTTCAACACAGGCTACTTCTCAATTCCAGAGACTTTTTTCCCTTAAGATTTTTTCTCTTTAATGACTCACCTTGCGACAGGGTGCTGAGGCCAGATGTTGCCGAAGCAAGGCCAAGAGGAATAAGAACAGATAAAATGAAAACACGCAAGTCCTCCTGAATGCTGGGACAGAGAGGTGGGGAGGAATGAAAATAAACTGAAAATCCCCATAGAACTCCAATGTGAAATAAGTATGTTGACAGGTTGAATTCCTTCCTGGTTTACTAAAACTTCCTTTATGGCTGTCAAAATGCTCCCCAACTTATACCTTTACATAGCAGAGATGGCATGGAGGGGGATTTTTTTTTTTAAACTCGAAAGTAAAAGATAGAAGAGGGCTCTTTCTGGTTTTTAAATTGCATGACAGATGAATTAAAAAATAGTAATTTTCTCTGCTTCTTAATAGAACTGTTTCAGGGGACTGCTAGATCCAAGAGGGGCACTACTTGCTCAGGGTGAAGGAACTCAGGCAAACCCCAGAAAGAGAGGAAGGACTATGTTCTAGCACACCCGCCTGAGCAGCTGAGGAGAGCCCAGGAGCTACATTCTGAGGTAGCTTGTCTCCTGCTACAGTGGAAGCCAGGAGAGTAGTGGAGATTTTTTTAATTGACAGGGAGCGGTCTACATTGCCATGGCAACTGTGAGGGGTGGCCTTCTCACTTAGAAGGGAAATGCTGGTCCATTAATCATCAAACTGGGGCACAAAAGGGAGATTTGGGGGAAATGGGATGAATGTAGAATTTATTTTTTCACTGCCTAGACGCAAACCAGTCACCAGTCCTCTTTCCCATTTCCCTCATGGTCCAGGGTTAATGGTAAACAAAAACAGAAGTTCCAAGAGAGCTGGAATCACAGCTTTCCTTTCTGATAGGTCCAGTGTGGGGGTGATCATCAGTGATGCCCCTATAAACACCTCTTCCAACGCAAGTCCCCAAAGTCCCATCCATGGGCCAGGCCTAGCAATCTTTTCCTTTTCTCTTCTCAGAACAGTGTTTTCTCCCTCATTTACACCCGGGATTAAGAAGAGATAAAACATATGGATTCAGTTAGCATGGACAACAAGGAAAATTGCATAAGAGCAGCAAAGCCGGGTGGAGAGTGGCCTGGTGGGGTAGGAGGAAAACAGGATTACAGCCCTTTTCCAATTCATGTCTATATGGTGTCATGTGAGCAATTCACAAGACAGACTCTTCACCAGCCAGAATATCAGAAATAGTAGCTAAATTTCATGTTTCCCAGGCTAAAGCACCCTAAACATGCCTCATCTATATGTCTTTGACAGAAAAGGTTGGAAACCACCAAGGACTCCATACTGAGCATTTCTGGGGAAGCAGAAGGGAAGGCTTCCCCTCTGTTCCTACTCAACTGTATTTATTCATCAAACTAAACAATGTATACAGCACTCTACCAAAAATCCTAGAATATTCTCTCCCCCCGCCCCATCTTTCTCTCTCTCTGTCTCTCTCTCTGTCTCTCTCTCTGTCTGTCTCTCTCTCTCTCTCACACACACACACACACACAGGTTTAACACTTGTACTGTCCCTGTCCTTTAGAAACTTTCAACCCATAAAACCTCTCAAGATGACACCATGTCGTAAAATTCAGGGTCACAATCACAGAGGCAAGCAATGTTGGCCTGGAGTGGCCCAAGAGGAAAGATGTGTAGGGTTTGGGCAGGAGGAGAGGAAAGCAAAAGGCACCTCAATTGGAGACAACTGGGGAAAGCAGCAGAAGCAAAGATGCAGGGACATGAATGGGCATTGTACGGATAGGGGAGAGTCAAAGAGGAACTGTCTCTGGTCAGTGGGAAAAAGAAAGCCACTGCAAGTTTGTGAATAGAGGAGTGCCATGGGGGAAGAAGTACTTTAGGAAGAATGATCTAGCAGCTGTGTACAGACTGGATCAGAACCAGAGGAAGCAGGAGGGGAAGAGGGGCCATGACAACAGTGCAGGCCTGACATGGGGACAGCAAGGCAACAGAAAGGAAAAAAAGGAGAGAGAGACAAAAAAAGAGAAAGTGAGAGAGAGCGATAGCGAACCTCTTCACTGGCTAAACTCTCTAGAGCAAACTCTCTTATAACACTTGATCTGACTGACATGAGACTCCTGCCAGGTAACAGCCTGTCAAAGAGGGAAACTATTGTTTTGGTAATTCCCCTTTGTATTCCAGTGGCCAGACCAGGTCACCCATTCTTACTGCCACCAAAAGAAATCACATACTGTGTAGCCCCAGAGAAGGGATGAGGGCCTTTAGATTCATCATTCTCTGAATCTTAGACAATTTAAAGTTAGTTCTCTCCAAACAAACTTTAGTCTCCCACAAGCTTCAACTCCACCCAGCTGGGGGTGGGTCTAGACCCTCCTGTGGAGGGGGTTGGTGGGTGACCATGAATTAACTTAATGCCCATACTAAGGCAAGGCTAACGTCAGCTTGCCCAGAGTGAGATTACAGCCAACCACAGCTGGGAGCAGCTCTTAAACAGCACCTTCCTGAGGTGTGACTTAAATCCAGAATCTCAGCAAAAGTCCCCATTCTAAATAGCCTGAGTCTCCCTGTCTTTGTGCTCCCATCTCTTTCATTACGGTGTCATATGAGGGGGCACAAGAGCTCTGAATGGGTTTTTAAAAACGGGAAAATAGCATTCTAGCATAGAGTTTGATCACTAATGGGGTTAGAGGCAGTCACAGCTTGAACCACTGGTTCCCACGTGTCCTCCAGCTGGCCAAGGACAGTGGTGTCCCTCTAGAACATGTGGTCCCTCTGGGGCCCTTTTCTCTTCCCCCCCGCCCCCGGAAGACATGCGGGTGGAGAAGGTAGGGAGGAAAGTTTCTCAGGTGGCACAAAGTAAAAAGACTGAAAACCTTTTTTATTTAATCATTAAATTCCTGCCTGGATTTATAAACTAAGCTTTGTATTTCCCTACGTGAGTACCTTCTCTGGTTGAATAAAAGTGCTAAAGGCAGTTGTGGACGGATTGCTGGCCCACATTGAAGGGTGTCTCCTAATCTCCAATTCTATTGGTCTCTGCTCTCTTAAAACTGTCTACAATGGGCGATTGGGAGATGTCCCCAGTGGAATTAAACCTCTGCCGTGGGCAGACTGCTTGCTGAAACCCCTTATTTTTAGTAGACTCTAGAACATCTCCCCGGACCGTCACCTCCGTAAGTCCAGCAACCTGGTCATCACTGGCCAGGCCCACGATGTGCACTCGCACCTCTAACCCTCTGCCCCTCCAACCTGGCCGGGTCGACCCCACTCTTCCCAGAGCCGCGATCGGCGGCCGGAGCGATGAACCAGTGCCGCAGCTCCTCCCGGCGGGCGCCCCGGCCCCCGCAATCCCCGGGGCAGAGTCCGGCACTGTCGCCCGCCCCTCGGGGTGGGTGGCTCGGACCCGCTCCCCTCCCCGACGCCACCACCTGCGCCCGCTCCGGCGCCGCCTTTGTCCGGCTCTTCAACGCCGAGCGGGCCCCTCGGGCCCGACCTGACCCGGCCCCCGGCCCTAGAGGAGCGGCGGCGGGCCGGGCCGGGCAAGACCAGGCCGGGCAGCGAGCACGGGGTCCTGCTGTCACTTGGAGGCGGTCTGACAACTTCGATCCCCCCGCCCCACCTCGGACTCGGCCGCCACTCTGCACGGTCCCTGCCGGGCCTCCCGCGGCCCACACTCGCTTCTCGAACCGGTTCCCTTCCGTCTTCGGCGCCTCCCTTCCTCTCAGCCCGATCCGGTCGTCTACACTACCCCCCGCCCCAGCGCGGCCCCCATCCCTGCCCCCCATCCAGCAATAACCGGTCAGCTCCCAGCGCGGGAGGGCGCCCCCCACCCTGAGCGGGCGATCCCGCGGCGCCGCCCCCAGACTCGGCCCCTTGCCTCGGGGACCGCGATGGGGGAGGGGGCGCGAAGTGGGGGGGGAGGGGGCGCGGCAGGGGGGGCCGGGGCCTCGCCGCCCGCGCATTCGGAGGTGAGCTGGCTACGCCGCTGCGAGGAAACAACCGGCGTCCTCCCGCCCTCCGCGGCCCGGGACGCCCGCGCCGCCGCCGCCCGGCCGAGCTGCCACCCTGAGGCCGCCACCCACCCCGCCCCCGACCAGCAAAGAGGGCTGTCCCGGGGGGCTGTCACCTCGAGGCGTGCCGCGCTCCCCGATGGCGGGACCGTGTCGCTGAACCCGGGGGAAGGAGGCGGCGCGAGCGAGCGGGCGGCCGCACCTGCTTCGCGTCGTCCGTCCGTCCGTCCCTTCCCGAGCTGGCGGGGGCGGCGGCGCGGCGCGCTCGGTGGGGCGCGCTGACGGGCGGCCGGTCCTTTCCCCTTCACTCGTCCGTTTCCTCGCTCGCTCCCTCCCGCCCGCTCGCCCCTTCCCCCCTCTTCGACCCCGGCCTTTGGCTCACCGGGACGGCGGCGCGGACGGCGCGGCTCTGGGCGCCCGCAGGCCCCGGCCGGGCTGGAATCCGGCG
>NW_011888800.1:6441208-6485933 GCF_000151845.1 Pteropus vampyrus | reverse complement strand
CGCCGCTCGCGGTTCCCCCACAAACTCCCCGAGAGCGGAGCCTCCACCGCCCTCCTTCCTGCTTCCTCGTCCCCAGCCAATCAGCGGAGCGCTCCACGGGCAGCTCCGCCAATCAGCCGCCCCGCCCTGCGCTGGCTCCGCCAGCCAATCCGGCCCTCGGCTCCCCCTCCCAGCCTCCGACCAATCAGAACCGTGGGTCGGTCGTCCCAACGCAGGGGGCAGCACGAGGCGGCTGGGGGAGGCGGTGCGGGGAGTGGTGGGGCCTGGGGGGAGGGGTACGGTGCCAAGGGTGGTGGCGGGTGGTGGTTTTCTTTGCCGGCTTCTTGGCTTTTCTCTTCGTCTGCAGAGCCTGAGCCCGTATCCCATGGTGACCCGACCCTGGAGCCCCAATCCCCCAGCTGCTATCCCCCCCACCCGAGAAACCTTATCTCGCCCCCGCCCTGATGATCACCCCTCTACATCCCTCTTACCCCTTCTCTTCCCTAGCACCCACTAGAGAAAACTGCAGGCTAAGGAACACCCCCACCCTCGCCGGCGGCTGCTGCCCCTAGGGCAAAGCTTCGAGAAGACCAGACGAAAATCAAGCGAGAACAACCCCCCTTTCCTGCAGAAAGGGCCCCAGACTCGAGCGAAAGGGCCCCGACTGCTGAAAAGCCCCTCCCGCCCTTGCTTCATCTTTCCGACTTCCCGGCCTGCCACGTCTCCTTTCCTTTCAAGCAAGGTCGGTCCTGGCTCGGTAACCCCTCACCCGCATCTCTTTTTCCCCTTCACCTACGGCCCCCCACACTCCAGCTCCTAATTTAAGAAGCAGAGTGTGGAACCCTCATCCATTTCCATGTGACAGTAGAGTCCTGAGTCCTTGACACCCACAGACCCTCTTGCACCACCGCGGAGAACATCGGAGCTATCCGGGGGAGCGCCGTGGTGGGGGGTGGGGGACAGCCTGACAGCCCAGGCTGGACTCCCTCTCTCGCGTCCCCAAGCCAGGATGGGACCAACTGTGTACACTTACCTGGCTTCCCGCTAGTCACTGAATGCTGTGGCTCCGTCTCACACCCACAGACGTGCCTTTCCAAGCCTGAGCATGCTCGCGGGGTCAGCAGGGTGGGTGGGCACAGCAGGCTGAGGTCACACGGAGGTGTGGGAGGTCCCTGTGAGGTGCGGAAGGGGCTGTCTTGGGCACCTTGTAACGCCAGAGGCGACATAAGGATTCACTTCAACCAGCACTGGGTGTGCACATAGTAGGTTCTTGGGAAATGCTGAGTCCACCCCAGAACAAAGCCTCAGTCTCTATTCAGGCAGGGGGAGGAGAGCTTTGGGAGGTTAAAGCAACAGCAGGAGCAAGAAGGGTAGTGTCAAGTCATCAGAGCCCTGGGAGCAGCCCAGGGAGGGGCTGGGCCAAGGATGGCCTCTAGCAGAGAGAAGAAGCACCTCAACTGCTGGGGCTGCCTAGTCTGGAGAAACCCAGCCTTGAGAGTATGGCTGAGGCTCTTCCTGCACCTCACATGCTGTCTAGCCATTCCTAAACCTTGAGACTCAAACCCTTAAATGTAGGCAACTTTTAAGACAATCAAGACTTCTAGCCCCTATAGCTGGGAAATAAACCCCTGAAAGATAGTTCCCCATCTACTTCTAGAGCTGTCAGTGGGGTCTAGGCAGGTTTAGGTGTACTGGGGAACCCATTTAAAGGAGAGGGCCACCCAGCAGGGGAAGTGTGTGAATGGAAGCTAAAAGCTAAGACTGGCAGGGAAACTCAAAAGAGTCAGGTTCTCCTAGGACAATTGCCTCTACTTCTCTCACCTCCCACTCTTTGGAAAAGCAAAATCTATAAAAGTAGGAAACTGAAGATTTCTCCCCTCCCTGAGTGTCCCAGGGCAAAGATTCCGAATAGTCCCCCCACCATCACCAGACCAGCCCTACCCCCACCTCACAAAATGTACCCTTCTCCCTGTAACGGTCTGTCCCATGGGTTGATGTCCCCTACCTCTCATCAGAGACAGGTGATAGGAAGTCACAGCAGCAGTGGCCACTGGCAGCCTGGAGCCAAGACAGTTGAGGGGACAGGGATCCTGTCAACAGATCAGCCTGCACTGACCTTGGTTTCATGCAGGGATTGAGGCCAAAAGGGTCGGAAGAGAGAGGTACCTAGTAATGGGGAAGGACCTAAGTGACAGGAAGCCTATGCTCAGCCTAGGAAGTGGTCATAGGGTGAGTTTGGAGGACTGGACTTTCCTCCAGCATTCAGCAGTGAAGATCCAGTATCCCTAAGTTGGGGGTTTAGTGGGGAGAGAGTTATCTTTGTATGAGGCCCTGGTGGGAGGGGATAAAAGGGAACACTGATTGGAGAAGAGGCAGAGTGGTCTTGAGAGCCCATTCCAGCCTATTCTGCCTAGCAGTTGGATTAATTGTACCCTCAGAGCCTCCCCCATGTGGGTAGCTGTCTCCTTTGCTCCAGGAAGCTCAGACTAAGTGGGCCGGGTTCTGAGAAACAGACTGGCTAAAGGCACTTGGTGTTCCTCCTATACCAGTCCACAGACCTACCCCTGTTCCTCACACCCCTTTGATATAGCTGGTCAACAAGCCAACTAAAAAGAGGTCCTGGGATGTACACCCTGCCTATCCCCCAAGAGACCTCTCAGCCTCTCCTCCCCTCTACTCTGCTTCCAGAGACCTCTGCAACTGGGCCTCATTCCTTCCCAGTCCAGAGCCCTTCCACATCTAAAAAGGGCTCCACCTCTTCCTTCTTCCTTCAGCTCCTCTAACCTTTCCTGAGTAAGTGCTGCCCTCACTGACTCCACCAAGGCAGCTGTGCCAATACCTGGGGCCCATCACCTTTCTTCACCCTGGCACACTCAGCAGCTGGGAGGTCCCCCATTGAAAAGAGTTTGTGGCTGGTCTGGAGAGAAGAATGGATCCATCAGGTTTCCAGGGCCACCTCCTCCCTGCCTCCAGGCAGGGGGGCTCTCTCTACTCAGGCGCCTCTAGACCCATTAGGAAGGGTTAACTGCCTCAGAGCAGGAGAGCAGAGAGAGGAAGATATAGAGAGGAAAACATCCAAGCCTTTGAGAAAACCCCCGCGCACACCCCTCCCCCACTACCTACGACCAGACTGACAGCAGGGACAGACTGGCTGCTCAGTCATCTCCAGTCCAGTCATCAGGCACCTCCCCCACTGCCCTCCGCAGTCCCTGCAGATCGCCTGCTCTGGGTTCCAACCACCTGGCACCAGGCAGGGCACCCCAGCCGGCAACTCAGTCCTTGTAGTGGTGGCAGTAATCACGTTCTCCTTCCTACATTCCATACCCTGGTCCCATCTTTCTAAGGTGTGGAGCAGCTGCTCCCCTGCCCGCTAAAAGTGCCTGAACTCTTAGGTCCCAAGAACACGTACTTAGCCACCTGGCCTTTAAGCCCCATTGGACAAACGGGAGCTCCGGGGAGGTACACCAGGGCACCAATTAAATGCGGCTGCAGCAGTTGCCCCCTCCCCCATCATAGGAAGCCCCCGGGGGTGGGGGAAATAATGAAAGCTGGACTTTTATAGTCCTTCTATCTGACCCACTACTTCTTAAAGGGATCAGAACCCCCTCCTTAAAGGGATCTCCAGAAATTATTTGCCCCCAGGCAAATGCAAGTGTAGCTGTCTGCTTGGTCTTTACCTGCTGGGGCCCCTTCTCTAGGGATGGGGGAGGCAGAAATGCTCTCCTGGGACTCTGAATTGGAATGCCCAGCAAAGAATAGGACCTCTTCCTCCTCTCATGGCAGCCACTGCCACAGCCCGGGGTGGGGTTGGGGGAGATCAGCCGGCTCTGTGTGGGCCCCGTACCTTCCTAAGAACAATGTAGGGGGCGGGGGATACATGCACTCAGACTTTGGGGAACACATATCCATGGCACTGTGTCCAAAACCCCCATCTGTCCAGTGCTAGCCTCCAGACTGCTGGCCAGGGGAAGTCTTTGCAAGTTGCCGCTCCCTGGAAAAAAGCTGTTTCTACATTCTCCTTTCCTCTCTCCCAACTCTTCCCTCTTACCCATTTTGGGACCCCCGGCCTTCCCCTCGGGATACCGTCTCTGACCCTTATCCAATTTGCCTCTATCAAAGCCCCAACAACTCCAGACTACACATCCCATTTCAGGCTCTTTCCTGCCCTAGGTGGCATGTCTCTGGGGTCCATCTCATCCCCCGCTTTGCCCTCCCCCCCACCCCAGCCCAGGGAGTGGGGGATGGGCACACCTCGGCTCGCAGGAGCCCCTCAGAGTTGCATTCTCTCCCTCCGGCTTACTCGGCTTCTAGTCTCTCACTGCCCTTGGGGGGCTGCAGGGTTCGAGGAAGGGCGGGTGTGAATGGGGTGGGGGTGGGGGTCCGAGGGCACTTCAGACCGAGAGAGGGACAGAGTCGGAAGCAGACGCTCACTGAAGCCACCCCTCCTGCCCCTCCTCCCTTCGCCCAAGGAGGGTCGAATCTGCCGAGGGAGGGTTTCCCGGGCGCTTGGAAACTCGCCAAGGCTCCCACCCCTGCCACTCCCTGGAGGAGAGGCTCCCCCAAGGACTGGAGCTCCGAGCCCTCCCCCACCTCCCTCCGGCAGCTGCTACAGCCTCCGGCTGAGGTCAGGCTCCACCTCCTTTCTCCGGAGGGAGAGCGAGGGTTGTTTGTTGTCGGGGTGTGAGAGGGAGAAGGTTCGAGATCACCTGGCCCGGTGGGCATGGACTCCGGGAGCGGGAAGTGAGGCGGGTGGGCTGGGGTCGGAGGGAGCCTACCGCAGAGGCTGAAGTGCTAACCTCACCCCACCCTCACCCCCGCAGGTTCTAAAAAAGCAGTCCCATCCGCAGCTTTAGTTCTTCCGACCAGCCGCCCACTCACCAGTGCCCCCGCCTGTTGTCCATCCCTTGTGGAGTGGCTAGAATGCCCCCTGCGAAAGCGCTAGCCCTTGGGTTACCACGAGGAACAAGACTTCTTCTGCTTTCAAGAAGCTTTCAGTCGGGAGCTGGGATGTGTTGGGGGCAGAGGGACAAGTAGACAGAAAACAGCTTGATAAACATAACTTTGTGACAGCAACATGGAATGGCTGCTGAGAAAGCAAAGGGAAGAGTGCCCAGGTCTGCCCCTGGTGTGGGGCTGGAGTGAGGTGCAAGGATGTTCTGAGAAGGGGCTAAGCTGCGAGCAGTCTTTATGAAGGAGCCGGCATTCTTCACGTAGACCTGACATTGGTAGGAGGAAAAGTTGAAGACTTCCTAGACAGGGATACCGGCTTTAGCAAAGGTGCAGAGCTGTGAAATAGGGGATGAAGCAAGAGATAAGGGTGGAGAGGTGGCTGGGACCACCCAATTTTTCTAAGTCCTGCGGAGGATCTTCATCCTAAAGGCATTAGGGGCCACTGGAGGATTTTAAGGGAAGGAAGGTCCTGGTCAGATGGTGTCTGGCAGAGATCTGGGGAGGCAGTTTGGGGAGCAGGTTGGTGTGGCTCGTGCTGGGGGGATGTTGCACTTCACTTTCCATCCAGTGCTGGCTTCCCCGAGGGATATTTAATCCTGGGTCTCTACCCCACTCCCAGGTGGGGGTTGGGCAGAAAGGGTCCATCCCTGGGGAAGAGTCATCCCTCAGGGTTGCTCCCACTGCCAGGTAGGGGCTCTACCTTCTCCCTCCCCAGGGAAGGAGTGGGGAGCACTCACTGCATCCATGTTCTCCCTCACCCCTCTAGGCAGTCCTGCCTTCCCATAATCAATGCAACAATAAAGATGGCAAACGTGGGGACCAGCTTCACCCTCCAGGTGCTCTTTCCCACCCAATTTGAGACCAGAATTATCAGACATTGCTGATAAAAACCATATAGAGACACCAACAAACGTCTCTCATTGGGGTTCTGGGGCTGGCTCTTCAGACAGCATGCCCTTGACTTTTGGAAGCCGGTTTTGTCCTCACCCCCATCCCAGGAGGTAGACAGGAATGCTGTCACCATTTCATAGATTAGGAAATTGAAGCTTAGAGCAGTTAATTCCTGTCCCAAGTTACATAGGTGAGGTCTACGCCAGTCTGCCTGACTCTCAGGTCATGGTTGTACCCCCTGGCTCCAGCCCACAGCACTGCTTTCTACAAGCCTGGAGAGCTTTGCCTCACTTGCCTGCCCTTTCTGACCACGACCATGATCGAGCAGGACAAGGTGTGAGAGTGTCAGTGAAGCCTCATACTATATAGCCCTGCCCTTTTCAGCAAGCCTTTTCCCACGACATCTGGAAGCAAACTCTTTATGGCTTTTCTTTGGGGTCCCTAGCTTAGGTCGTGCCTGTTCATTTTTGTTCCTGTAGCTCCCTGGACTCTGCCTCTGGAATCCTCATGCTCAGAGTCTCGAGCCTGACTTCCTAGAAAGGTATCCCAAATTCAGGTGAAAGTCTCCCAAAGTGAGGTCCACCTTGCTCCCCAATGCCCTGAATTCATAGGGGCTCCACGCTGTCTCCTGCTATGCCTTTCTGACCATCTGCTTTGCCTGGGTCTCTCTGATGACACTACAGATCCCTGGAGGGCAGGACTATGGCTTCGGCTTCCTGTGTCTGGCATATCCCTATACCCAAGGAAGGACAGCATTCTAGGTTCCTCAGACCATGGCCCCAGGACACACAGTCCTTTACCTCTCCCCTTGCAGAGATCCATTCAGGGGTCTCAAATAACAACCTCTGAGCAGAATTCAGCAAGCGCGCAAGTATTGTTTTGATAAATTCTTGTCTCACAGGGCTTTCAAAAAAGATTAAAATTAGGAGCCAATGATGAAATTTTTGGAGGTTTAAAATAAAAAGTCAAATTTCCAGTTTCTCTTGAAAAATCGGAAGATCTGGCTACCTTTGACCCACGTTTCCACTTGCAACAACAGGCTAGTGCCAAGAAACAAATGCCATCTTTATGGGGAAGGCATGCTCTAGTTTGTTATGGTCTCACTTGCCCTCTTTGGGAATTTATGAGAACTGCCTGACCCCTGAAAGTTTTCAAGTTTGTGATCCTTGTATTGTGGCCACAGAGACACGGATGTGTGTTATGGTCCAGACCTTTGGATTGTCCGCCTCCCTTGAAACTACTTTGGAGAGCCTCGTTGTATTCTCACAGCGCATCTCTAATAATGCCTTTATTATTGCCCTGAGTGCAGATGTTTACTCAGCACTCTCCAAGATCCATGGACCCAAGCTGGAGATGAGATGGGAAATAAAACGTGGTCCAGTCTCTGCGGGCACCTCTAGGTGACTACTCTTGAGAACATGCAAATAGCAGGTGCCTAATAATATCGGATTAACTGAATAGTAAATGATTGGTAAATAGCAACTGAATAATTTAATAGTGAAGGGAAGACTGTTACAAGAAGCATGAAATGCCTGGGATCTGGATGTGGGTCGCTTGGGACCTTAGCTTCCTTGGGGTCACTGCTTTCAAGACACTTGTCTGCTCAGATATCAAACGGGAATATATCAGAGAGGACCCCTCCCAGAGTCCTGGGATGACGGGGACACCCAGATCTGGAATGAGAGGTGTTTTCCAAAGCCAGGGGTCTTACAGAATGCATGGGCATACACTCAAACACGTTTCTTTATTTAATCCTCAACAACCGTTTTAGCTAAATGTTATTCTCAAATTTACAAACACATAAGGAAACTGAGACCTGGAGAATCTAAGTAACTGCTCAAGATCACAAAGGCTTGGAGTGGCTCCAGACCTTTGCTTTTTAAAAAATGGCAGTTAGCATAAAGGTTAAACAGAGGTCTAACCCTCTGTAGGTCTAAAACCTTTACTCTTTCTAGATTTCACATAATGAAGTTTTTAAAGAATACAAACTCTGTAGCCAGACTTCCTGAGTTGGAGTTCTGGCTCTACAATGTCTTAAGAGTGCCTGACTCTTAGCAAATGCCCCCCAAACATTAGCAATTGTGAATCTACTTCATCATGCTTCCTTCCAGCCATGCCTGCAGTCTGCCCTGTTTCTGGAATCCAGTCCTGCAACCCCTGTTTGCCACCTCTGTCTCCCATGTGGAGTCCCTACCACGTGGTGTCCATGGCTGTAGTCTGTCCACCCAGCTGCAGTGTGTCCCACTCTGGCCTTAGTCAGGCTGGATGCCTCCTTTTGCTGGGTCTGGAGGAGGGGCCAGCTTCCCTCCCCATGGATTTCTCACTCCACCCTCTCAACACCAGAGCTGTCTCTGTGACCCAGCCATCTTCCTCTACATTTGGAAAGATTTTTGGTGGCATCCCTAATTGCATTTCCCAAGGTGAAGTGGCTCCATCTCCTGCAGGCTTCCAGCCATAGCCACTGGCCTCTCTAGTCTTTCAAAACCAAGAGCAGAGGGAGAGAGTCACCTGTGGCTCTTTTGCCATTTTCTGTCAATCTCAACCCATGAGAGGCAGGACCAGTCCCTCTCAGCAAGATATACCCTGGAGAAGTTTCCAAACTACAGCCTGGACTATGCTAACCCACCACAGCACCACTCACACTCAGCACTGTTCAGGCACCAACAGGACCTGGAAGGTGATGCAGATAAGACTGCTTCTGACATTGGAAAGCTTCCACTCCGCCCAGCAGAGAAGACACCTTCTGAAACTGAAGACTCAGCAAAGAGTATATAACCCAAGCAAGACTGGGCCAAACAATAAATACCTGGGTAGGTGATACCAAGACTCAGGCAGCAGGTCTGACAAAATTTTTTCCTCTAATTTGTGAATGTTATTCTATTTTTAAAAATCTAACAAGGGGACTTGTGAAAATCATGCTTAGTTATATGGACAACTTTTCTTCATTATTGAAAAGCAGAGGGGGAAGTCAGCAATTGCCTTTTTCATTTGTTTCTCACCGTTGGAGTGTAGTTTGTAGTGATAGATAAAATTCCTGAAGAGATTCCATGAGCTAGGTACTGTGTTAAATTCTTCATACACTTTTTTAAAATCTTCAACCAGTCTTATGAAATAGGTAGTTATTATTCCCACTTTCCTGATGAGGAAACCGAGGCATAAAGAGTTTGATAACTTGCCCAGAGTCCCACAGCAAATAAGTAGCAGATCCTAGCCTTGTCATTTTTAATTGGTCCTCCATCGCTTGTTGTTAAATGAGCTTCCCCAAATAATTCTCTGTTCCTATGTTTTCCAATCGTCCGTTAGCAAATCATTTGGATTTTACACAGGAAGTTGCTGTGAGCCACATTCATCTCACTATTAGATTGGGGGTGGGGGACAAAATGTTGCAAGCATATTGCCATGTTTCTTTGTAAAAAGAATATTCCTTTTGCAAAGTCTCATCAAAAATACCCTTTCCCTGCCCTCTGCACTCGTTTTGACACTGAAATGACAATGTGGTCTTTCAGGAACATCAGATACACTTCAACCAACTTCTAACTATAGGCAAAACCATTGCTCTTCCAGTGTTTCCATTTGGGAGTAAAGGCACCACCTCCTACCCAGTTTTGAAAGCCAGGAACCTGCGAGTCATCCTTGGCACCTCCCTCTCCCTCCCCAGCCACCACCCATATCTAATGCATCACCACAGCCTGACTGATTTTTACCTCCACTCCTCACACCTCCTCCTTCCCACTCCAGCGACAGCAGCCCTGGTCTCCAGCAACAGATCTTCCCCTCTCCACCCCCCTAGACAGTTTTCCACGCAGCAGCCAGAGGGATCTTTCCAAAACAGATCGCATCATATCATTCTCTTGCTTAAACCCTTTTGTGGCTCCTACTGGCTGTCGGGATAAAGATCTGGATCTCGAACAGATAATTGAGGCTGCCTCAGCCAGGAGACTCCCTGATCCCTATACTCCTGTCTCCTCATATCAATCCTGAACCCGTAACTTCCTCTCTCTCCCTCCCAAGCCCACTTGGCAAGGGAGTGGTTCCTAGGTAAAGCCTGTCTCCCTGACTAGGCTAGGGTAGGGACATCTGCACTGGGTCCTACAGTTTCCCCACAGCCTGGTAGGGTACCTGCACATAGTAGGCACTCGGTAATAATTACTAAATGATGAATGAATAAATGAATGACTGGAAGAGAAATTAAGCCTTTGTCTATGCCTCCAAGACTCTACAGTTTGCTTTGCCACGTAGTCACAGTGCTGGAAGACCACTTCCTATAGCCACACTGCGTGCCAGGCTCTGCCGGCTGCCCTTAGACTCACTCTTCCCAGCCCAGTTTGCGTATTTTCGGGAGTAATTGTGATGCTACCTTGGCCTCTGAGTCTCCAACATGCATGGGTTTTGTGATTTGTGTATTTTTACTGTAAAATTTACTGACTTGATAAATTCAGTGACTGGATTCTAACAGTATGGGTTCAACAAAGCAGACTCTTCAAAATCTGGAAAATAAAAGTTACAGTTCTGGTTCTGGCAGTCCAGGTGGCTTCTCCAAGAAGGTAGAGTCTGTGGCCCCAGAATCCTGCTCTTTTAGTTGCTACTAAAAAGATTGGAGAATTTAGTTCAAGGTAAAAGCCTTGGGATTTCCTCTGCCCACTTCTGCTCCTCCCCACTGCAAGTTTGCCCTTGATGTTTCGGTTAAATCTGATTTCATTTAGATAAGCTTGGTGGAAGGAGACAGGAAGAGAGGTGAGGTGGTCCCCTCCTGCAGCCCCCCAGGGCAGGCATTCATCATGCAAGTCTTTCTTGGGCAAGCACCTCATTAAGCCAGACTTAATGTTGGGGATACAGCAGCAAACCAGAGACAGGTAACGTTTGGGTGAGCAGTGCTCATGCTAGGTCTTAAAGAATGAATAACATCAGACTTGACCAGAGTGACTCAACTTATCTGTTTTATACCTATCTCCTCAAGTATTGTAAGCTTCTATGGCCCCATAACTGTTACTGGTCTTTGAATTCCCAGCACCTCTGGCACGTAGTGGCCACTCAGTAAGTGCAGGTTGTTCTGAGCTGGGGATTGGTGGTTGCAGGGATGGTTCATTCAGTGGGCTGAGGTGCGCTGGCTGGGGGCAGGAAGCTGGACAAGCAGGTCCATCCACTGCCTGGGGACTGCGTAGTGGGCCGCAGGAAACCCCATGCAGACTCTGAGGTACAGAGAGGTGAAGTTTCCAAGACGCAGCAGGGAAATGGGTTGGGAAGCCGTTCCTGCTGAGAGGGGCAGACTGGGGTGGAGGGTTGGGTGGCGGGAAGGGGCTTATCAGAGGACCTTGTGGGGAAGCACAGGAGTGGCCACTTGGGGCAGAGGGAAACGGGGAAGTTTGAGGAAGGCAGACTATGGGATAGGAAAGGGTACCCATTAGTGAGAGAGATGCCTCCGAGCTAAACTGAGGAGCCTGCATTTCTTTCTGACCCTTCCTTCCTTGGGGAGCACTAAAAGCTTCACTTACGGATTGTCTTGTTACCTGTTGACAACAGGCTCCACACTCTGAGGCACCTTCAGGGCTCTCTCTGACCCCCATGGCCTCTCTCCAGGGCTCAGGAGTCCAGGACCTGAGGTTCTAGCCCCTGGGAGGAGTGGGTGAGCAAGGGGTGGGGGGTGGGGAGAGCAGAAAAACTGCATCATGACGCTCTCTGACTGGCCCCTAGGGGTCAGTGAATGGTGCATAGAGCGGTAAGTGGCAAGGTTCCAAGCATCTGGGCATCCTGCACAGAAGGAGAAAACTAAAGAGGGCCCCACTTGCTTTCCAGTGAGGACTTCACCTTCCTTCATTCTGGAGTCAGGCAGCCTCCCAGTGAGGGAGATATCCAAGGAAGATGGAGATACCAAAGGCCAATCTGCCTTATCAACCTCGCAGGACCAAAGAGGAGAGTCTGCTCAGGGGCACCAGGGAAGTGGGGACAGGGACAGCAGTAGTGAGAGGGGCTGGTGCTTGCTGGGTCTGAATATCTTGGTGATTCTTTAGCCTGAACTGTTGCCAGCTGGGCTACTGGAAGCAGTCTCAGCATTGGGAGCAGAGCCTCGCTCTCCCAGGAAACTGCAGTCATATAAAATCCACATACCTCCAGCCTTAATTAGAACCTTGCAATGGCCCCAACCCCACCCTTCCACTCTGGGTCAACAGACCCCACCCTTCCACTCTGGGCCAACAGAGGGAGTCTGGAAAGAAAAGAAGAACTGGGCAGGCTGCCGGCCAATAATGAAAGGACACAGAGTTTCATCTCCCTAGCCTTTCCTCATTTAAGAGTCCTCCTCTCCCTATTTTAAATTTTGATTCAGCTTACAGTAAATTTGATTAAACAATTTTACTTCACCAAGTAAAGGGACCTACTGCATACCCCCCACCCTACCCAGACTGGTAGCATGAGACAGACAGGGCTCAAGAACTGACTAAGAGCCTTTGAAACCCCAATCCCATAAATAGAAGAAGCGTTTGGGGTGGGGCCCCCAGGTTGTCCTGAAAAGCCCGGGCGGATGTGCCAAGGCAGGCGGCCCCTATGCTGCGCTTATCTCCCAAGGGCAGCTGCTAGCTCACACTCCTGGCCTGTGCTTCTGCAGCATGTCTAAAGACTGTCTCTTGATGTGTGCAGTTATGTGTATCTCTATGTGTGTGTGCACTGTGTTTGCCCCTGGATGGGCACAAGGAAACAGGTGTGTTCAGATGGAAAGATATCTATCTATCTCTGTGGTTCAGGTACAGCCCAATCTTCTCTTTCTTCCTTTCCTCTTTCTACTGCTACAAGGGCAGCCCTCTGTCCTTCTTCCACTGACCCACTGTCTTCCTCTGAACAGGAAGATATAGCCTGTGCTGAGAGATCTTGGGCCTGGAATATTGCTTCTCTTTTCAAGAAACACTCACTTACCCTTTCAGCCCTTACTCTCCTATGTCTTCCAAGGCAAAGTTGTGTCAGGCTGCCTGGCAAAGTAAGTGCGAACATAACTGTCCCTCCTTGAGGCTGGTCTGAGCTAACGCAATGCTGTCTCCTAGCCCCTGGTCCAATGCATGGCTCTTAGCTGGTCTATAAAGGTTTGTTGACCAAGTGGTTGATGGGCCTGAGCAGGGAAGCAGTAATGCATACCCTTCTGCCATCTGACTTCTTTCCCTTACTGAAAATAAGCTTATGGAATGGGCCCTGGGGCTGGCATGCCACTTCTTCCCTGGGTTACCTCTAGTGGCATTGCTCTAAAAAATATAGGAAATATTGGAAAACAATTTGGAATAACCTAGTAAAGTTGATCAGGTGTATACCCTATAACACAGAACTTCCATTCGTGGCAATGTACCTAGAGAAACTCTAGCACACATAGACCAGAAGAAACATAGAGAATATTTTAGAGTAACCCCAAGCTGGCAACGACCCAAATGTCCATCAACACGAGAATGGAGAGTAAATTGAAGTCTTTTTGCACAATGGAATACCGTACAAGAAAAAAAGTTGACCAAATTACAGCTCTACTTATTAACACAGACAATCTTTAAAAACTATACAATGATGAGCCCACAAAGCAAGATGCAGAAGCATATATTTACTGTGAGTCCAATTGTGGAAAGTTTAAAAACAGGCAACCTAAGCAATACTAAGGATACACACACAGGTAGGAAACCATAAAGAAAAGTGGGGAAAGGACTATCGCTAAATTTAGGATGATGGTTCCTTTGGGGAAAATGCATCGGGGAGGGGCGCAGGAGCTTCTAAGCTACTTGGAATATTCTCCTCATTGACCTGGGTGCTGGGTATGTAGGAATTTGTTTTACTATTGTTCTTTACACTTCATACACATGTACATACGCTTCTGTATATACCATACATTTAATTCAAGAAACAAAAAGGATGGTGTGTGCTCTAACTCTGTCCCCTTTCTCCATCCAATTCCCATTCTTGTCCTCAGCTGGCAGAAGAGGGGCTGCTATCCCTCACCACAGTTCCTTTCTGTTTCTGAGTGGGTCAGAGAAATATTGGGAGGGGAGCCCTCACCTCTGCAGCTGGGCCCTGGCCACGCTAGGTTTCGCCTGGGGAAAGCAGGGCCAGGAGAGGCCGGCTGGCTCTGCTGTTTCTGCCAACTCTGGGGATTAGGCCAAGGCTCTGGCCCACCTGTTGTCTCACTCATTCAGCATGAACATAGCCACTGAGTGCTTACCGTGAGCACTGGGTGCTGTAGGGAGGTTTCAGATAAGTGAGAAATGGTCTTTGACCTCAAAGATCTGACAATATACTCAGAAGGGATCACATATACAAAAAACTATGGTACAGGCAAAATGTGAGCTGAGTGTCACATGACTATCCACCTACTCTTTCAATAAATATTTGGTAAGCACCTATTATGCACCAGGAACCATGCTAGATGGTGAGCATACAGAGGCAGTTAAATCACAATCCTGGCCCTTAAGTTCTTAGCCTAATGTAGGGGAAATAGACACATAAATGAGATAAATACAACAGTGGGGCAAGCCTGCTGATGTAGATATGCCCAAGGAGAAGCAGGAAGGGGCCCCACTCAGGATGGTTGGGATGGCGCCAAAGAGTGGAGAAGGAAGATCTTCCTGAGGGAGATAGCTCCTGAACTGAGGCATTAGGGATGAGGAGGCAAGGGTAAGACAAAGGGCTAAAAGGACATCCTCCACAGATGGACCAGCTGGGACAAAGGCACAGGGATAAGAAACAGCACTGGAAGGACTATTTGCAGCTGCAACAGAAGTCCTTGGTGGGGTTGGGGAGAGGAGCCACTGGAGGGGAAGACAGGGGCAGATGAGTCCTATTTGCCTTGCCAAACCTTAGCTCTTATAGGTGCTAGAAGCCCCAGAAGGAATTAGGGGGAGCTTGGTAGTTCACTCTGGCCCAGTACAGAGGAAGGGCTGAGAGGCGTGGATTCAAAGAAAGCAGGCAAGTTGTCAGGTTGTTGTAGATCCAAGAAATATTTAGACAGGCTAGCTGTCTGAGCGTGAGTGAGTGGTGGGTGTAGGAAAGGCCGGTTTTAAGAACAAGTTCTCTGCCAGAGTGACCAGGTAGAGCACACACAGGGAGAGGCAGGCTCCCACCGGGAACTAGTGTGGCTCTGGGCTCTGGGTACTGGAGAGCACTAAGTGTGCGCAGAGGAAGGGGACAGCTAGAGATGTGGATGGGACTCTGCGCCATCTGATCCCAGGGCTCCCAAATGCTGTTCTGTGAACTGGACTGGCCTGAGAAAGTGAGGAAAACATGGGCATGTAATGAGCTTCTTAAAAGTCAAATGTATGCACTTTAAAGAACTATCCTTAGAAATGTCTGCAATTAAATCAATAAGTAAGCGTATCACTTAGAAAAGCACAAAGTGAATCACCAAAAGAAATTTCTTAAATATTCAAAAGTGGTTTCGTCCAGTGGGGGTAATGGAAGGTTTCTTTTTTTAAATAAGCCTTTTAAACTATCATTTTAAAACCCATGCACATAAAACATATACAAAAATTTTTAAAAATGACTTGAGTCCTACTTTTTTTAATTGCTAAAAGTGGCCTTTCTTGCAAAAAAATGATACAAGATATAAAATAACCGGCTCTACTTTTATTGTTTTTTTTTTTCCCCTTACTGTCCTCATTTGGCAAAACAGAACGTCACTGAGCCCTGAGCATCTTGAACTCATTGGCCGGGAGCCGCCAGGACAGCATCGGGCAAAGGCCAGAACACCGGGCTCTGAGCGCCTGCGACCCTGCAGGCGGCCAGCAGGGGTCAGGCGAGCTCCACGCAGGACTCGCTGAGCCGCGCCCGAACCCGAGCCGGAGCCGGAGCCAGAGAGCTTGACCAAAGCTCCGCGACGCGCGATGCTTCGGGGGATGGGGACAGAGGGAGGACCCTGAACCTACCTTTAACTGGGAGTCGCGACTAACCGCCGCCTAGGTCCTGGGTCCAGTCTCCGCCCGGCGGAACGTGAACTGGGCGGCCCTCCCCAGCCCCCACGCCGCGTTGACACCAGCTCTGGCTCCACCCAGCGTCTGGGCGGGGCTGGTTTGCCCGCTGTTTGTTTGCCTAGCCTCCCCTGGTCAACTCACCTTACCCATCTCCTGGAAGGGGGCCCCGTACAAACGTGTCACGCCCCGGGTTGTCTCGAAGATCAAAGAGCTAATACGTCAAAATGAGATTTGAGAGGGCAGCATAGGTAAGGGATTCCCATTACTAGACTATATGGGTTTAGCATTGGGACTCAGGCCTCTGGGGAAGCATCCTCTCAGCCCAGGTCAGTTGTTCTAATAGGTTGCCTGTGCCTCAGAATTATCCCTGGAGATTGATTAGGTCTGGGGCCAATCCAGGAATCTGCATTTTTTATAAGATGCCAAATTCTGATAAAGGGTGTGCCCAGACAACACGGAGAGCCATTCCCTTAGGCCGTTATTATAGAGGGCAAACAGTAGGAAAACAGGGATGCTTGTCAACAGGGGAGCTGGGCTGATAGTGACCTGCTTAAAACTGGAGTGGAATTAGAGGCAGACCCAGGAAGGACTAGCAGTGGCTGCTGTAGAGTTGCACAATGCATATAAACAACCAAAAACTCCACAAGAAACAGTGGAAGGGCCCCCTGCCCTTCCATTCATCCATTCATGACTCAGGCTGGGTTTTTTTTTGGGGGGGGGGTACTTTATTTTTAAACATATCTGTTTCACATATAGCATCAGAACGATCACTTTCTCCCTAAGTTGGTGGCAGGCTTCAACCACCCCCTCCCCGCCTCACTGGAAAAAACATCCCAGTCACATTCTGAATGTCTCCAAGCCTGTTGTTCCAGCCACACGCTAAAGGCAGCAAGGCCACCATTTTAGCCACATTCATTTCCAACATAACAGGAGGCAGGGTGGGGAAGTGAAGGAGCAGGGCCATAAGCCCTGGGTCTTCTCCTCAGGCTAGAACTGTGCTAGTGTAGGTATAGAATAGCACTTGCCTATACGGGCCAGAACCAAAAGTCAGAAGACGCACTGCTGAGCTGAGTGAGAGCCAAGAAAACCAATTCTCTTTCAGGGAGCTTAGATAGGAGTGGAACAACCCCAAAACGTTCCACTCTGACTATGCTCCATCCAGGCAGCTGTGCAGTAGGGCCTGAGGCTGGCCCCAAGAGGTTCTCAGAACCCCTATTTCTGATGATCTGAATTCTAGCTCTAACTCCAACCTTCACAAAATCAAATTGTCTTGATTTTTTAAATAAAAACATGGAGATAGTTTCCAGAAACTTAGGAGTTTCCTTTTAGCTCTACCACTCTGGGCTCCCTCCTTCCTTTAAAAATCCCTGGGAGATCTGGAAAAGGGAGGCTGAGAGTTCCTCTCTCCTAAAGGCTGATTCCAACCCTTTGTCCTTAACGAGTATACTGGAGAGCAGGAGCAGGACCTGGATCAGCCACTCTCCAAAGACAAGGGGCCGGAGCCAGACAGGAGACAATAGCCAGTAGATTGCTTCTCCCTCAAAACCACCAGTGTAGAAGCAGATGTTTAATACAAAATGGCAGCAGCTGCTGTGCAGCTGTAACAAAATTAGCCATAGGGTGTCCAGAGAAATGTACACAGGCAGCCTTGGCTGGAGTCGAGCCAGACAATGCAGGACTACTGTCCAGTAATCTGTGGGCTGTCGCATGGCCAGGACTGAACAGTGGCGGTGGGAGAGCAATGCCAAAGGGGTCACAGGTGCTGCTACAGAGGCCGGTATTAAGATGACCCTTCATGAGCATGCTGGCTTCTGCTCCACAGTGGACTCTGTATAACACAGGGGTTCTGAAATGCCCATTCCCAAAGTTGTATCCAATATGGTGGGATTTCAGCCCTACAACATGAAGCCCTGGAGAGACAGATGGGCTGCTGTAGGGTGAGCCCTTGCTCATAAGTTGCTGGTTGCTGATGCCTCTCAAAATCAGCAGAAACAAGGGCTAGATTTTGGGAGGTTTTCCCCTGAAAGAGGCTACCAAGTTCAAATAAATGGACAGGGTCAATGTTTGCGGTATACTTCAGCAGAGGGATCCCTGCCACGGGCTCACCCAAGAAAAAAGGGTAGCCGCTTGCCTGCCCCAGGTGCCCACCCTGGAAGGTGGGAGGCATCAGGTTTGGAAGTTAGAGAACAAGAACACAGAGTCACCAAAGCCCATCCCAACCAGCTCCAGAAAAGTCACTATGCTTCCTGCCAAGTCCATTTTAAACCACTGAATGGCTTTTCCTGGGCTGGCTACCTGGCCTGGCTCTAAGGCCCATAGTGCTTGGCAGCTGTTGTGGAGAACTCAACCAGGCCAGAAGGCTGATGCAAGAAGGGCAGCTGAACAGTAGGGCCTGCCTCTGGCAGAGTGTTGCCACACCTCTACTTCCAAAGGCCTCTAGGTGCTTGGAAGAGAGGTGAAGGGTCTTGGGGTTAGTGGAAGTCTTTGTTGAAGGCTCTGCCGATGATCAGCCGCCTTATCTCACTGGTCCCACCCCCAATCTCATATAGCTTGGCATCTCGCAGAAAGCGGCCCATGGGAAAGTCGTTGATGTAGCCATTGCCACCTGTAGCCAGGGTTTGGGGAGAGAAGAAAGGACAACAGGAAAAGTGATCAGTAGTGGACAAACAGAATTCCAAGGATATAGAAACAGGCCAAAGGAGGAGAGATTGGTTAAAGAGAAGCAGCAAAAGATGGCAAGCAGGAAGAGTGTGGGGAATACCTAGTTGGGAAGTGGGTGGACAAGTGGCTGGGAGACCACCCAGAGTACGGAGGATAACAGGCAGGGAGAGGGGATGACCACTGGCAGACATGGAGAAAGGGGACAGACAAGGAGATACTGAATAGCACTTACTGAATGCTAGGCCCAGAGAGGTGAAGTAATTTGCACAAGTCACAAAGCCAGCCAGTGGTAGACCCAGGATTCTAACCTGGGCCACCTGGCTTGAGTCTGTGCACTTGACTCCTGTGCAGCATTGAAACGAGGCTGTCCTACCTCTGAGGCATCTCTCTCTGCCCACTTCCCAGTGTCCATTGGACCAGGAGGTGGGGGTGGATGAGAGCGGAGCAATGCTGAAAGTAGTAGCAATTTATGGCCTCTAGCAGTTTTCTCATTTGCTTTTACATATCCTCCTTGTAGGTGGAGCAGGAAGAGCCAAACAGCATCAGCTCAGCTGCAGCTAGCTGAAGCTCAGAGGGGTAAAGAGGAAACCTCTGGAAGCGTGGGTAGCCCTGGGAATGGGGAGTAGGGGCTACTTACCAAAACACTGAATGCCATCCAGGGCCACCTGTGTGGCACACTCAGCTGAGTAAAGAACCGCACCCGCACAATCCTGTGGAAGGAGGCCCGGGGTCAGCAGAGCCCTGCCAAGGCCACACAGAAAACGGGTGCCAGCAGCTGGTCCACTGCCTCCTCTGGGCTGGCCCCTACCTTGCTGGTGCAGTGGCCTTCATCATAGGCCTTGGCGACATTGTAGACATACTGCCGACATGCCATGAGGCGGGTGTACATGTCAGCCATCTTCCCCTGCATCAACTGGGCACAAAGGGAGGTCACAAGTCAACATGCTGAAGCCACACTCCTCTCACTCTCCCTAGTTACTGAAAGCAGGTCAGCAGTAGCAACCTGACAGCCAGGAATGAGGAAGTCAGGGCACGGAAAGGAGATGGGACTTGCCCAGGGTCACAGAGATGTTAGTGGGTCTGGACTTAAGGCAAGAGGGCCTTGGACACGCTGAGATGGCCCTCTACCCACTACCACCCTCATTAATGTCCTGCAGCATCTTCAGACCAGAAAGTGATTAGAAATGCCACCCCTTTCCTCCATGCCTCCCCACAACCTGCACACTTTGCCTTCCACCCTTACAATGCCTAGTTCATTCATCTCAAACAGGAAGTGAGGTGACATGTGACAACTTCCAAAGCCAGGTGTGCTGAAGAAGGCTGTATTCCAAGCATTCAAACACATTTTCTTGGGGAAGGATAATAAATGCCCCATAGCACATGCCCTATGTACTCATTTGTTAACGAAAACTTGAGCCCAATGACAGTACATTTCAACAAAGCATTCCACTCACCTGGAAGTGGCCGATCTTCTGGCCAAAGGCTTCCCTCACATGCAGGTAGGGAACGGTGTGGTCAAGGACGGCCTGCATGATCCTGTGGAGAGGAGAAAGGGCTGTGCCTTGCTGTCCTCCCACTGCCAGTCGGGGTGGCAAAATGCCAGCATGGAAAGGCCTTAGGGGGACAGCTCAGTGAGACAAGGAGGTGGAGTTCTAGGGAAGAGAACTAAGGAGTGTGAGGACGCTTGTCACCCCTGCTTAATCACTGCACTGACTGCCCAGGACTTGTGCCCTGTCCCCCAAGACCAGACAGAGTAGCATGACCCCGGCATAGAGGGGACTTAGAGCCCTGGCATCCTGTTTCACATCTTGGGTAACTAAGCAGTATTGCTCCTCTGGCCTTCACCTAATGATCCTTCCCTTTATTTTTATTTTATTATTTTATTTTATTTATTTTTTGGGCAAGGCAACCCTTGGTTGACCTCACAGATTGCAAGGACCTTGTCAGGTTACAATCCCTTATTTTTTTATTTTTTACGCCTACAGCACCTGGTCTTCCTAGGTGGTCTCCCATCTGAGTACTAACCAGGCCCCAACCCTGCTTAGCTTCCAAGATCAGACGGGATCAGGCTTGTTCAGGGTAGCATGGCTGTAGACGTGATTTTTCCCGTTAGTGTGAAGAAATTATACGAGGGAGGAGGAGATTCTTTTTGTCTCCAGTAGAGAAAGTACATCTGCCAGAAGGTGTTGACTCACAAGGGGACGGCTGCAGCTGCTGTTTGCAAGGGCACCACTTGCCAAGGAGGCCAAAAGCCCTGTCTCCCACTGAAACTCACACTCACCCAAGGGGCCCACCAGCCAGCACCAGCCGCTCCAGGTCCAGCCCAGTCATCAGCACGTAGACACCCTTACTTAGTTGGCCCAAGATGTTGTCAGCTGCCGGGGAAAGTGCTGGTCAGAGGGAAAAGGGCTGTCCATGAATTCCCTACTTTTATAAAAGCTACTAGGTTTGGCACCATGGCTCTCACACAAGGCACTAAAATATGTCACCTGACCAACTAGGGTTCTGGGTAAGATTGAAGGGTGGACTTCACCATTCCCAGTCAGATGTAGAGCATGCTGGATGGATCCTACCACCACTACATACACACCATCCAGAAGACCAGACACAAAGGCTCGATCGTCAGATCTGCCTCTCCTCTTCCTCCACTGCCTTGGATGAGAAAGAAGAAAAGCTAATTTGGTCTAGAAGTCATCCAACCCCTTCCTAGTTTTTCTACACTTGTGTCCATGATTACTTTTTCTCCCAGGTCTAGCCTGTTCTGATCCAGTATCACCCACCTGCTCCTCTCCAAGAGTGGTCCATGGAAGAATCTTTGTCCAGGAGATGGGCCATTCAGCATTAGTGACAGAAACTGCTGAGCACCTCTCTACCCTGGAAGCCAGGACCCTGGATGGCCCTGGAGTTTTTTCCTGACAAGGATCTGTACTGGTGTTTTAGCATTGTTAATGAACACTTCACCAAGGCTATATAGGGGAACACACAAACAAGGATGTCTGAAAGACATTATGGGTGAGGGCAGGTCTTATCTTTCTACCCTAGATCCTGGAATCTGACCCCTGGCAGCATACTATTCACACAAGGAAACACCACCTTTCATCGTAGCCACAGTCAGGCATACCGGAATAGCTACCAGCAGCCTCAGAGTTCCACTTGTATGGGCCAGTGGGCAAGGACAGCAGTGGCAGGCTCACTGGCTAGCCACAAGTCATTGGTAAGCTAACAATGGGGAACCTCTCCAACCCAGAGATGGGCTTTCTCAGCTTATGAAGGTGTCAAGACAGGGGCTCACCCTTTTTCAGACTCACCTGGAACCTTGCAGTCTTCAAAGATTAGCTCACAGGTGTTAGAGCCCCTCATCCCCAGCTTGTCCAGTTTTTTGGAGGTGCTGAAACCAGGCATACTCTTTACAGAAACAAGAGGTGGCTTTGATTACAGACCAGGTCCCCAAGGGGGCCTAGTAAAGGGAAGACCCCTGAAAAATGCCCACCTTCCCATCCAGTCCCTGTACTCGAAGGCACAGCCGCATCCTACTCCCAGGGCTCCGACCCTGTATGCGACTGCTCCTCTCCTGGAAGCTCCGGCCCTGACACTCCACCTCGACCCCAGCCTCCTCTGCTGCCAGCTTGTGTTCTCCCCACTTCACACAGGAGCGGTTCTCTCTCAAACATCTGATCCCTGGGGTCCTCTTGACCCTTCCTGGCTTTGTTTCCTTTCCTTAGGGAAATCACTTCCAAGACACACCCACCAGCTCATTCAATTCCTTTGCCCCCTTGTTCTTCTGCCATATGTACCTAATTGAGTCTCACCTGGGATAAATTTAACCACCTGTGTGCTTTGACCTGGACTAATCAGATGCAGTGTGAGTTGGCAGATGCCTGGCGGAGCGCACGGGATGCTCCCCTCACCTCCTAGCTGATGAAAATGGTGTTAAACCACCTTGAATTTCCTAATCTTAGCCAGGCCCTTTGGGCTACTTCTCTTGCCCTCCAATCCTAGTTGGCTACTCTCCCTCTCCCTAGGGAGTGTACTGCCAACCTCTAGGACACTCACTCACGAAACTCTACCAACTCCCCCACCCCCATGGTCCCCAGCCCTCACAGGTGCCCTGGTCTCCCACCTCAAAGTCATTAGATACATGTTCCCCCATCACCTATAAACCAGCCTTAAATCGTCTCTCTAAACTCTCCGTTGTGTTTTCTCTCTCTCTCCTATTTTCTCTCTCTCCTATTTTCTTCTCTTTACCAAAAAATTTGTTCAGTTCTCTCCCATTTTTAAAAACAAAGTCCTAACTTTTCATTCTAACGCCTGCTCATCTCCCTCTTGCTTCTACTGTCAAGATTCAGAAGGTACAGTCTTCAGTGTTCACTCGCATTCCCACTCCCAGCTCAGTCTCCCATAGCTGCTCTCAGCACCCCCTGATGACATCCTCACTGTCAAATCTAGTTGTCTCCTTTCAGTCCTCAACTTCCTGGCTCTCTTTGTGCGACCTGGCTCTGTGGCTGGCTCCACTGATCTCAGACTTGAACCATCTTCCCTGGATTCTACTTTTTGGCCACCCTCCTTTCAGTCTGCCCTTCTGCCTCACCCCTGCCCCAGGGAACCCTGGCAGAGTACACAATATTGACCGTGTTTGTGATCAATGAAGGGATCTGGCACTGGCAGCACTGGCAGGAAACAAAAGCCCCCTGCTGTGCAACCCCCCCCCCCACACACACACACACTCACCTTCTCCACAATGAAGGCTGTGATACCCCGAGAAGCTGGCACAGCAGTGAGATCTGTCTTGGCATAGACAACAAGGATGTCAGCATCGGGGCCATTGGTGATCCAGAACTTGTTGCCATTCAGGATGTAGTGATCTCCTAAGAACAGGAATTTGGCTACTTACTCTAACTGTGTTGGCCCGTCTCAGCCAGCTAGTCCACAGACCTGCTGCTAAGCAGGAAGCTGCCCAGCTGGGAAACAGTTCTGGAAACCTAGCAGAGGCTACCCTCAATTATTGCTCCCTTACCCCAAGAAGGTCTGTCCCTCTGCCCATTTCAGCTCCTAAGTCAAGAGAGGCCTCACCTGTCTTTTCTGCTTTTAGCTTCATGGAGACAACATCAGAGCCAGCATTGGTCTCACTCATGGCCAGGGCTCCAATGTACTCACCGCTGATCAGCTACAAAGAAAATCCCAAAGGGCCTGGTTACGTCTTCAGAAGTACTTACAGGAACTCACGGATACTGCTTGCCTGTTCATATGACCCCTTAAACGTCTCTCCAGACCAAGGTATTAGTAAAGTCCTATAAGAGAAGCTGAGTATCTACAAGGCTGAAAATCTCTCTCCTTTTCCCATTCTCTGTGCTAGGCAAGCAAGTCCTAGTCTTCCATTTCTTAAAAGTGCTCTCTGCAAATGTTGTTCAGTGAAAAACTCAGGAGGTCTGGCCCAATTTTTAATTTTTTTGACTGAAATATTTGAAAGCAAATCCTTAACCCCTTCCTAAACTAACCATATCTGGTTCAGGGCAGCATGCTACAGAAAGCAAGTCTGACCAGACCTTGCCAGTGTGGTTCATGGCTGGTGATTACCCCATGAGATCAGCATGTGTTTCTCCATTCCCATTTCCTCACCTTGGGGAGGTACTTCTCCTTCTGGACATCATTTCCATTATGCACAATTTGGTTGATGCAGAGGTTGGAGTGAGCAACATAACTGAGTCCCACTGCTGCAGAAGCTCGGGATATCTCCTCCATCACCAGCACGTGTTCCAGATAGCCCAGGCCAGAGCCACCATACTGGGCTGGGGGTGGAAGTTGTTCGGGAGAGTGGAAAAGGCAGCCCAGATTAAACTATGACCTTGACAGGAACTTTACATTTATTAGCAGCAGGGAAACACCTTTGTAGCACCTATTCAAAGTTCCCCCAGCAAATTCAACAGGCGAATGCCATGGACTCTGCTTACAAACACACAGAACTGGTTTTGTCTGCTGCCTCTGTCAGCTAAGGTGTCGTTCAGAAAACAGTCATTGCAGCTCCTGCTTTATCCAGACAGACCTCTTAAGACAAGAGGACCTGAGTACTCACTATTTGGAAAGCTACAGAAGTGCAGAGGCAGATGAATAAATGAAGAAAGAGGACTTGGAGTTTTACTAAGAAACACACGCTGATCAAAGATGGAGGATCAAAGCACAAGGAATAGATACAAAGCAAAGAATGTGTGTGTAAATAGCCTGAGGAAGGCGAGAGTTACATAGCATAGATTTGGACCTAAAGAAGCAGGACTATCAAATCAACATGTTGTATACCATAAACTTACACATTGTTCATTATATGTCAATTATATCTCACTGATAAAAGTAAAAAAAATAATAATAATAAAATAAAATAAAAAGCAAGATTAGTAACAGAGGACAGGAGAACCATAGTCTGAGAGAAAATTGGGACAGCAGTACAGCAGAGGGCAGAAGAGATGCTGGCAGGGAGTTTCAGAACTCCTCACAAAAAACATGCCTTTTCCTTGGCAGCAGATCCAAAACCTAAGTGGCTGGGTCATCTGGTATCAATCCCTTGCCCTGCTGTTTGGGTAAACCCTGGGAGGCCTTCTGCACATGTTCACTCTGACCAAGAAGCTCCAGAGAAAGGTTGGCCTGACTCCTGCAATTCTGGGAAGGAAAGCCCACAGGTGGATGACACTGTAAACAGCTACCATGACAACCATGTGGAAACCAGAACTCATATCTGGCTTTCTTTTCAAGGTTCCACCTTGGAAGGGTTTTCATCTGATTTCTAACTGCCTCTTTCTTCCATTAAATACTATCTGATTCAGAAGCATCTTCTCTATGTGTGTTCACAAACCCCCAAAAACACAGTGGAAGAAAGAGTCTTGTTTGGGAGTTCCCAGTGGCCTTCCCCCTATCATCTTCCATTAAGATGGTCAAATTAATTTTTAAGTGGTTTCATTTTTATCATTACTCATGATGTAACTTTCTATGATAGGCTCAAAACCCAGAGCTGTCTCCAAGTGGTGGGGGGAAGATGTAAGGACAAGTATATTGAATTCCACCTCTATTTCAATGTCCAGTGAATACAAGTCAAAGCAGGGTATTCCATTCAAGCTTTGTCTGGTGAGGCCACCGGCTCATCTATTTACTGGGTACTGCAAGCCAGGCTGTGCCTCTCCTTCACAGGCCAACATCCAAACCAGAGCCCACCAGCCCCTTGCCCTTTATCCCTGGAAAACAATAAGACCCACAGGGGACACAGGACAGGCCCAGGGAAAGCCTATTAAACACATCATCTGGCCACCACATGTGGAGGCTCAGACACAAGCATCCTTCTCCTTCGCACTGCTATCTGCTCCCAAATGAGCTCCAGGGCCAAGCTGTGGGCAGAGGACATAAGCAGTCCCCACAGTGACATACCTATCCTGAGTAGTCGTACCTAGATGCTACTAGTAGGGCAGAGCTTTGAGATTAGGGGAGGCAATAACACTGAGGTACTAAGACAACTACCAGAATCACCTGGAGGAACTTATTAAGCATGCAGAGTTCAAGAGTCTGAGTGATCCTGATCCAAGTAGTAAACCACACTGACCTAATCTGTCTTATCAAGGTCACTGCCTAAAGAAACAGAAGAGTACAAAGAGAAGGACGTAGTCTTCTCTGGGCTGACAGTCCATGGTCACTTTCTAGATCCAAGGGATGAAAGTTCTGGGTTTCTATGAGCATAATCCCCTCCATTCCTGCTTCTTTTGGAATTGGTGTTAAAGAGTGTGCAAGATACGTTTTCTTTAGAGAAAGAAACTATACCCACCAGGGGCTGTGATGCCCAGAACTCCCAGGTTCCCCAGCTGCTTCCAAAATTCCTGTCAACAGAAGGCAGTGAGTATAGTAGAGTTGTGAGAAGGCAGCCAGTCACATGGGCCTGGACACCTGGAACAAGGAGACCCAAATGCTTCACAGAAAGGTGGATTCCTAGGGAAGTTTCATTCATCAGAAGACTTTGAGCCCTTCTAGGCAGCAGTGCAACTCAAGGCCCAGCCCAGCCCAGTTCCTAGACTTCCCTCTCTTACCAACAACCCCCCTCCCCAGTGTGGGCCTCAGGACTCACTCGAAGGTTCTTAAATTCGTTGCTGCGATCAATCTCCTGGGCCTGGGGGACTAGGTGCTCCTGAAGGAACTTAGCCATGGTCTGCCGAAGCTAGAGGAAAGAGGTAGACAGATGTCTATGAAATAGTACATTATTGCCGCTGAGGACAGCATCTCCACTACTGAGGGCACATTCAGGGAAACAGGCCACAAGTAACCTCACCAAATAGCATCAGACTGAAACTTAGAGGCCCCATTAGTTTATGCTTCCTCAGAGATGATCTTCATCCCTCTTTCTTGAGGTTCTCAATCTAGACAGATTGAAGATTATTTTTTAAATGCCACGCCCCTACATAAAATCATTCCATGGCTTTCCATTGTACCTAGAAGGCCCTGCACAAGCTGACCCTCGCTGACCCTTCCAGCCTTCCCCAGTACCTCTCCCTACCCCCACTTACTGAGCTCCAGCCACACTGCCTTCATTTCTAGGCGCCTGTCAGGCTCTTTTCTGACAGTTGGCTAAAAATGATTAGAAACTCCTCTTGAGAGGAAAGTTTGAGAACTAGGATTGAACACTTTCTCTCCGGGGTGATTTAAAGCTCTGTTTGCTGATCGTAAACCGAAATGGGCTTTGGAGTTCAGGGAGGTGCAGGCACTTGCTCAGAGCGACAGCAGAATAACATTAGAATAACATTCTCGGAGGACTTTGTTCATGTGAACACCGTGTCCTTATTCCTTGAAGGGTTCGAGTTCAACTTAATTTGTAATAGCATCTTTCAAATATTTTGTTTAACTTTGTGCTCTAACTCAGTGGGATCAAATTAGACGGTGTCTTTCAAAACCCAAGAGGTGTGTATGCCAAAAAGATTTCCTGGGATTCATAATTAACCAGATTGGAGAACCACAGCCTTGGACAGTGTTTAGGTGTAAAAGGATTTAGGGACAGATCGAGGGCCCTTTTGCCACATACAGGTGACCCCTGCCAATCCTCCACCAAAACACCATTAGTCTCCCATGAGCTCTCCTGTCTTTGACACCTCATCTAACTCTGGCCGAGTGGGGCACTGGGCAGGAGAGCACGAGCACAAAGCAGGCCTGGAGGCGTTGGGGCCGGGAACGCGGCCAGGCTCCCTACCTGCTTCTGCTCCTCGTTTAGCCCGTTGACCGCATCGTCCACGGGCAACAACGAGTGGGTCCGCTGGGAAACGAGGCCGGTGAGCGGCGACAGCGATGTCTGCAGCCTCCGGCTCGCCACGCGCCGTCCTAGCACCCACGCCATGGTCGCCATTTCTGCCTTGCTAGGAAGCCGGAGCCGCAGCAGCTAGGATGCCCCGCTCTGGGCTCCACCAATCCTAGGCTTCGCTGCTCCCACCAATCGGCGAGGGGGTGGATGTCCAAGCAGCCTATCACCCTTCGCTGCCTGCTGAAGCCTGCGCTGGCAAGACACGAACCAATCAGTGGTAACTCCTGACCACAGACTTCACTCTGTGGAGGTGCTTCCCGGGGATCCGTACTCCCCTTAGTCAGCGTTGGGGTGTGTCTTCTTTAAGTAGAATGGCAAAAAAAAGTGTTTTCTTTTTGAGTCGAGGATATAGTATCCACCCTCCCACTCCCGTGTGGAAATAGCAGTCGGTAACTGCAGAAGTCTATCTCTGTGGGAAAACAGATGTTAAAACAGCAAACAGAAAACTCCCCAAATGCCCAGTGCTTGGGAATAAATTGTTAAAGCAAACCTAGGATAGCTTGGACTGGGAAATTAGGCTTGCTCTAGTGTGCACACTGATTATAATTCATTAAAATTTGCTTTATTACGTAACGGGGTTTGTTGATTTTGAGTCGAAGTTTATGGGAAAGCTGTTGTTAAGAGGTTGATGTCTTCTAAATTACTTAATGTACAATAAGAACAGCAGCACCTTTTTTTTTTTTTTTAATAGATGTGAGGTGGGCTGGGATGTTGTAGCCACCAGCTCCAGAAGGACACACGGACCACCAGAACTCAGTGAGTTAAAGGAAACACGCTCTTTATTCAGCCAGCTGGGTCTGCCAGGGGTTCGCAGACCCCAAATTAAACAGCCCCAAAATGTAGAGGTACAGGGTTTTTAAGCCCTAAATTCCATTCCTCATTCTGTCTTAAACACAAAGGTCTATTTTTCTCCTATTCACTACCTGTCATCTCACAGGTCAGGTGTGCAAGCGGGGGTACAGAAGTGTTGTGTCCAGAATAACCAGACCCAACTTGAGTGCTCTTAACCAGGAGACAGTTTATTAGTCGGTGGCTGTCCTTGCAAAGGAGCAGCCTCGAAATGCCAAGATACAAGGTTTTTAAGCCCCAAATCCCATTCCTCATTCTGTCTTAAACAGAAAGGTCCATCTTTCTCCTATTCACTACCTGTCAACCCACTGGTCAGGTGTGCAAGCGGGAAGTACAGAAGCAGAAAGCTTGTGTTAGAATGTTATGTTCCTATGGGTGATTGCCTATGTTCCCATGGACAATAGCCAGTGTTCCCATGGGCGATGGCCAAACAGTAATTTTCAGCTTACATACAATTGATTATTTTTCATGCCACGCAAGCAAGCAGGGTTACACAGGCTAAAATTGGCAGTTAGCGTATGAGCTCATTGTTACAAGTTTCATGATTAACAGAATGTGGTTAGGGGTTCCAGAAACTAGGCCTAAGTTATAGACTTCCTTTGTCCAGTTTCAGGTTTTAATTATTCTTTAACCCTTTCACATTTCAGCAGGCCATTACAAGAAGCAGAAAGCTTATTGTTAGAATGTTATGTTCCCGTGGGTGATGACCTATGTTCCCATGGGCGATAGCCTATGTTCCCATGGGTGATAGCCAAGCAGTAATTTTCCAGCCAGCACAGGGAGATCGGAAAGGAAAAGTAGTGTGCGAGGGGAAAGAGGAGAGTTGATGGAATTCAGCCTCTTTTGCTATTTCCGTCCTCCTCTGTGGTGGGCTAATGGCCTTGAACAGTTCTTCTCAGGTAGTTTAGCGCCCTGAGCCCAAAGACTAAGTGTCACAGTCCCACTACCTAGCTGTGGGACTTTGGGCAAGTTCTTGTATCTTTACTGTTTCTATTTCATCATCTATAAAATGAAAACAATACCACCTACTGCAAGACTGTTGAGAAGAATAAAGGAGATTGCATATTTAATGACAACACTTTTGTTCATTGTTATGATACCCATCAGTCCAAGGTCCCAAACACAGCCAAGACAAAAGCCGGGCTCAATAAGATTGTCCAGACTGAAATGCTTTCTTCTTTACCTCTCTCCCTTGTACATGGCCAGTCTACCATAGATGAAGAATAGTGTTTCCTCTCTAAACACCAAACAGAGGTTCTCCTTTTAGACTCCAAACATGGTCTTACCCTTCACCTTGCCCTGTTTTCAAGGGCCAAAGCTCAGCCAAAGGGATAGAATATTTCTCCAAGACTCTATGCCACCACCTTCTAGAGCACAACCCAGCTGAGAATTGTGGGGGTTCAGAGCTAGTCATCCCAAGATGTGCTTCTGTGGTATGTGAAGGCAATTTTAGCTTCAGGCTCAAGAGAAACTTCTTAAATTAGAGATCTTGCCCATAAGAGATTATCGGCAATAACATTTTTGACCCACCTATATGGTAGGGCAAACTTTTATTTACTAAACATCTGTTCTTATCATCCTGCAATGACCCTTTGAAGGCCCCAAGGCGCCTTACCTGAAGGATCCCGTGGAAGGAAAAGTGGTGAGGATCTTCTAAATTTAGATTGGCAGGAGAAAATATTTGTGAAACTCATTTCTTGAGTTAGCTACTCTTGGTTACTTGGTATGAATACTCATGGGGTTTTGCTTTTCTCTGTCTCTTTCCTTTCGTCTTGTATGTCCTGAGAACTTGGCCTTATGATGAATGAGAATATTTTCTCTCTGGCTTTTACCATCTAGAGGGCGCACTTACGAAGGTGTACCTTGCTCTCCATCTGGCCATGACAGCCCTCCAGAGTTTTCTGTCTATCCCATTCCTCCCAGAGATGGTCTATTATTTCCACCAGCTGGATGATGCTTATGCATCTGGCAGGCAGCCAAATAGGCTGTGGATCCAAGCTTAGGGAATCTTAAATCTTATTCTGTTCAAGGGAGAAAGGACGTGATTTCTTGTGTTTTGGAACAGTTGTTTAAAGAGTGTTTTTTCCCCACCCCCCATCTCTTAGGCTAACTCTGGGAATAATTTTATCTTGTGAAGGTTGCATCTTTTTTTCCACTCTCCTTTGCATCCACAGTATTGGTTTTGAGTCTATGGAGTCTACCGTCAAGGACAGACAATGGTCCTTTTAATTGGAAAAATTTCCCAATTGAAAAAAAAGAAATATTGTAGAAAGCCCTCATATTGTTATAATAGCTAGTCATTAAGAATCCCCTAATAAGGAGGAAGGACAAATTACAACAAAAATCAAAGTCCACTCAGACCTCTTCCTATTTGCCTTTAGATATTTGCAGATATTGTAAAATATCAGGAAATATAGAAGTACAATTGTCTTGCACGTAAAAAGAAATATGAAAGAAAAAGAATGACAAAATCTTGCTAAAAGACAACCTATAATTTTATGTCCTGAGAATTTAGCTTGGTAAAAGCTCCCACATATGGCCAGTCGGAAATGTGGGCTAAACTTCATTTACAGCTAGGGTTCTACCAAACTGCTGCCAGTCTTCAAGGAAATTATACTCTAAAATTACAATAGCTACTATGAGGAATGTTCTAATTAGATTAGATCATTTAAATGTGTACTTGAAAAGCAAGGGCTTCCAGAGCGAGCTTCTGGTGGGCCACAGGAGGAAGATGGTAGTTGAGTTGCAGGTTAGCCAGGAGGAAATTGAGCAGGAGAAGCTGATAGAGTAAGAGAAGTGCCCACTTGCTGCTATCTGTCTTCACACCAGTGACCTTCCAACCCCACATGGATGAGTTCTCCCTTGAGAATTTGTGGCAACCTTGAAAGAACTGACTAGTTTTATGAAAGGAGTCTACTCAGAAGCTAGAAATAAGGACACACACTTCAATTTTGGAGTTGTTTTTACGGATGTTAAAAGACCTGGCTATCAAGTAAAGGAAATTGGCAGTACCATGTCTGGGAGAAAAGGGACTGACAGTTCCATGACCCTGCAGTCGCAGAAGTTCCAGAGAGGAGATTATTTGGACATAGCAGTCACACCTCCAAATCGGGCACCACATCCTCCTTCAGGGTGCATGAAGCCATATGAAATTTTATTGACTATTTCTTGAGTTTGTTTTTCATTTGGTTATGTAAAACAAACCTAAGCTTTTTCCTCCCCTCATTATTGCCATTAAGCCTTTAAACCCTAAACAAATTGTAATGCATCTATTTAGGAGTTAGGTTTGACCATGCTACGGTATGAATATGAATAGAAAGTCCATATTTTAAGTCCTTTTGAAATATATGAAGGAAGTACTCAGCATTCTATGTAAAATTGTATTGTTAAATATATGTGTGCAATTAAAAAAAGAGCCAAGGCTTTCAAATGAAATAAACAGAGTGAGATACCTATTTTTAATATTAATAAGGGCGAAACAAAGAGAAAGTCGAGTCTCACGACTCCTCCCAGCAGAGTGGAAATCTTTAGTTTAAAAAAATTTGAGATAAATAAAATGGTCATTGATAGGTTTAAACAAAACTTTTAGTATAGCACTACTAAAGGCCAAACTGATTCCCTGTTGGTCCCCCAACACTAAAAGGCCCCAAACAAATCTGTTCTATTTACCTCAGTTTGGAGAAACTTTAAAGACTGGCAGGAAACAATTACAGTGGGAAATCTTACCAGCAATCACTTAGGATGACCATCGGGCTGATTAAATCAAGTTAAAGATTGATAACAGAGTCAAGGTCCCTTAACTTGACTTCTTGCTGGGGACCAAAGATCTTTTAACTCAAGAGTGGATAAAATGGTTAGGAGATAGAAAAAATAAATTTTCAGGGCTCTCTGATACGGGACTTGATGAACTGTGGTACCAAAACCCATAAGTGAAGCCCTGGCTTGGGCTACAGTTAGATTTTAAAAATATAGAAATTTAAGGATAGATAAAATTATGAAAGTTAGACAGGCTTTATGTAAAAAAATGTTAGATCAACTTTCATTGATTGCATCTCTTTTGTCTCATTGTATTATATAAACAGAGGTGGTATCTCCATCAGCGAAGACTTAAAGGTGTGAGATTTCAGAACAACTTGCTACAAGAAGTGCTTCTGTGGTACAGATTGTTTTGACCTAAGGTCTGTCAGTCTTTCTTTTGGCTATCAGAGATTAAGGCTCTAAAAGGTAATAATTTTTGTGCCCTCCTGGGTCCATGGGATTGTTTAATACTGCCAGAAATATGTACTGTTTATCCCAGCTGAAACACAACAAGATATTTGAAAGGATTTAATAGCTTTATGATCAGAAATTTGGCCGGATTGGAAACACTGACCTCAGAGATCAGAGAAAGAAACATTCCAACAGTGGGCGGATGGATTTGTCAGTCCTTTGCAACTCTTGAACTATTAAAAAAACGACTGTCCTTGTTGTACAAATGAAGTCTGTCCCAGAGCAGATGTGTGGCTCCAGAAACAATTCAAAGCCCACCAATTCTTTTTACCTTCTCAAAACCTCCTTATTCATCTCAAAGACTTATAAATATTGGCTTTATGAAACCAAAGTCCTAGCGGAAGCTTGCATTTCTTTCTTTGTACCTTTGAGATGTAAATAGCTGGTCGTCTCAAAGAACTCTTATCTGGGCCATCTTTTAAAATGCAAATTTCAGTAAAGTAATTCTTAATTTTAAAAAATTTAGCCCTCTGAGCACATCAATTTGCTCAGATTCTCTTTGCTTGGCGCCCTACAAATAAAACAGCTTTAATTTCTCCATTGTGGTGCCTGTCTCTTGACTAAAAGATCTCTGTGTCTGTATGTTCATGTGTGTTGTGTGGTATTTTCTACTTCTGAATGGTATTGTTAATTTGTGTGTGTGTGTGTGTGTGTGTGTGTGTGTGTGTGTGTGTGTGTGTGTGTATGCTCTACTAAATTGGCTTAAAAAAACAGCACTTACATGAGCATTCTCAAAATCATAACAAAAACTAACCTTAATGCTTTTGAGAATTATGTGATGTGATCTGGGAAAATATTTGATATTAAAGCTGATTTGAGTTTGGTTTGGATAAATAGGCATATTTTAGAATCATCAGCGTTAAATAATACGTTTATTCTACTTGGGTTTACTAGTTAAATTGTGCTGGCTGGAAAATTACTGCTTGGCTATCGCCCATGGGAACATAGGCTATCGCTCATGGGAACATAGGTCATCACCCACGGGAACATAACATTCTAACAATAAGCTTTCTGCTTCTGTACCCCCGCTTGCACACCTGACCTGTGAGTTGACAGGTAGTGAATAAGAGAAAAATAGACCTTTGTGTTTAAGACAGAATGAGGAATGGGATTTAGGGCTTAAAAACCCTGTACCTTTACATTTTGGGGCTGCTTAATTTGGAATCTGTGTACCCCTGGCAGATCCAGCTGGCTGAATAAAGAGCAACTTGCTACAAGAAGTGTTTCCTATAACTCACTGAGTTCTGGTGGTCTGTGTGTCTTTCGGGGGCTGGCGGCTACAACAAAATAAGTTCATTCTATCTCTATTGCAAAAGTTGCCAGTGAGAAAAATAACTTGGTATGATGAAATTTTCAGAAGGAATCTAAACTTAATTGTTAGGAGCAAGTAAATTAAATAAATGTAAATGGGATAAAAAGTTTCTTTTAGGTTTATTCTTTAGCAACTTTAAAGTGTTTTTCTAAATCTCTTTGGTAACCTGAAACTTTAGTTTTGCCAGCAAAATTAAATGATGAATATTCATTGAACGTCTAGAGCATTTCCAAATAAGACAATAACGAAACATTAATTACCGAACATAGATTTATCTACTTTTTGCTAATTAAAGAGGAACTAAAAATATTTGGGTTCATTAGTAAACATGTCTTGTGCCACATTTGAAAAAAAATTTTTTAGTGCTATGAGGAAATATATATTTCTAGAAATTACGAAATGTGTTCATAAATGTATCAATCTAAAGAATACTGATGTAAAAGACGGTTCACAATTGCTTACTTAGTTTTCACTAGAAATTAAGATTTTAAAGATTAAGAATTCTAATATTTGTAATTAAAGCTGAAGAGGAATTTCTCTCTTAACTGGCCAACATTTCTAATCAGCTCTTTTCTGCTTCTGTAAAAATGCTTGTTGCAAGGCCAGAGATCTCAAGGTCAACTGAGAACTCATCCTCCCCTAAAGATGTATTACTTTAGTGCTTGTTAGATAGAAAATCCTATGATCTGTAACTGCCTGTAGCAACTTCAGAAGTCTGTAAATCAGCCCATGCCAACTGTAACAATGCGAATATAAAAATAAAATTGCCCCTAAGTTTGGGGCCCAGATTTTCAGAGCACTAGCTCTTCTGGGACCACCGGCGTCATAAAATTGAGTTACTCCAAACCTCCAGGTGCTGCTTGATTTCTCGCTGGTCTGAGTTTTTGCAACTTTTCTGCAACAAAGCTACAGAAATTAATCATAACGGGGAACAGAACTGTATATACAAGAAAACTAGAATATGTTTTGGCTAAAAAAAAGGTATGAGATACGGTTTGTTAAGGGAAGTGAAATAATTTTATCCTGATTATTTCTGAATGGGTGAGAGAAAACTCCATACTAAGAAGGACACAGAAAGTTGTGGAAAGTTTATGAGAAAGGAGTCTTAAGAAAGGAAATTTTGTATGAAGTCAAGCTGAATAGGATTGAAATAAATTTAATCAAATAAGTGAATTTAAATATCAAAAGTCAGTGGGTAAAAGTTTAGAGTTTGGTTTTCTCTTTCTGCTAAAGAGGACAAAATCCTCTTAAACTATTGGTCTGCTACTGATATTGTGTACAAGTTTCCTGCCTAAAAAGCCAAGTTTGTGTTTTATCAAAATAACTTTCTGTGTTTTATGTTGTCTTAATCAGGACCTTCATTACTTAAGAAAACTGAATCTCCTCAATAGTAAGAACTAAGTTTTGCTAACAATTATGTGAACTTCTATTTTTCTTTAAAATCTTTTATTGTCACTTTGGTTAAATGGATAATTACCACTTCATAAAGACTTATTATCCTATTTAGTCAAAAGTCTAAACCTTTTGATATATTTTGATAAACTTCCAAAAATTTAAATTATAAACAGAGTCTTGACCTGGAAATAACTTTGAGGCATTCCAGAAATAACTCCGAAATACCTCAAAAGATTTGTGATCTCTCTTTACAAAAGAGAAATATTACACTAATAAGGCTTATTTTGGCATATTGAAATTACATGGGAAGCACTGTCAAAAAAGAAATAATGCTGAGCCTTCTTTATGTTGTATTTGTATTTGTACATGTTATAAGTGTTCCAGAGATTATGTGAAATTCCTGGAAAGCTGAAATGTCCTAACATAAGATGTCTGTCATCACAATTGGGGCACACACTAGAAAGACTGAACCTGAGTATGGGATGGTGATACATGTGGATGAAGTCCATTCCATTTTTGCAAAAATGACCCCTCATTGCCAGACTTTGCCATCCTGATGTTCTTGAAAACCCAGTCTGGGTTTTAAAAATGTTTTTGTTGTTTAACCTTCCACAAGGCTGATGCCCTCACAGTAGCAAAGAAACTGTTAGAATACGTGTATCCCACTTGGCGTATACCTTCCACAATCTATAGTGATTGGGACACACATCTCGCTGAACAAATCACATGAGCTTTGATGGACACCCTTGCAAACTTTTTGTAATTATCACGGGCTCTATCACCCTCAATTATCAGACAAGGTTGAGAGAACTAATGGGAAAACTTGATTCAAGCAGAACAAGTTTAATTACACAGGACTGAATGAATTGATGAGAATGATAAAATTTTATGACTTTTTATTTGAAATATTGCTAATTTAAAAAAATCTTTTGTTTTCTAGATATAAGGAGTTTTTTTCTTTCTCTTAAGCTAACTACGACTTAGAGCAATTTGGTACATTATACCTTTGTAAACAGAATTAAAACATTTATTTTTTTTCTCTCAACCTAATCCCTCTAGAATTTGGAAACTCTCAATGAATATTTTTATTTTCATGGCAATATTTTTATTTGCCTAAGTTCATTAAGAATCTGTTCTCTTTATAATAGGACACAATTGGAAACTGGTTTTATTACCAAGGCTTTGACTAGAATGTCATGTTTGAGAAAGACATGCATAGACTCAAATACGACCAGAAAGCTTTAAGGAATTAAGATCTACTTTGAAAGCTAATAAAAACCCTTCGGGAAAAGAGCCTGGTACCTTGCTTACATGGTTCACAGTAGACTTTCCAGGTAAGGAGCAAAGGTTGTTTCCTGGGAGATGCAAATAAAGAGGCTCAAGATACATTGGGTACTTCGAGAAGGGAGAATTAACTCCAAATCTATAGATATTGCAGGTAAAGTTTGATGGCAAGTACATGGTTTGGTTTCTTAGCCTTGAAAGACCTTTTAAAGTTCAATCTGAAGATTCCTTATGAAAAATTTCAGCAAAGCAGATTTAAAAGAGCCTATGTGGTTAATTACTATTCTTGGTGGACTTATACAAATAATCAGGCCGAGTTTGTTGAAACTAGACTTATTTTGCAAATAAATTAGTCTAATTCATCTATCTTTGGTTAAAATGGGGGCAATTTTAGAGAGGAAAATTGTTTCAAGAGAAGCTGTAATATACTTTTGTGGATATTAGAGTCTAGTGCTGTTCATAGTCTTTAGTATTTTTTTAAAAAAATTGTTTACCTATAAACCAGACTGGACCCTGAATTTTTCTAGTTTTATTAAGTATTTGGCTGCTTCTCTCTGAGTTAACATTTTTATTTTCCCATCCTTTGACTCTGAATCATTGAGGACTAAAACTGCCCTTTTCCAAAAGCTATGAAAGCTGAAGCTGGACAACTTCATGTAGACTTCAGAGAAATCCCAACAGCTTATCTACAGAAATCGTTGTGCCTGTTTCAGAAAGATCACCAGCGACATTCAAACTGCAGACCAGGAGAATTTATCAGACTGTCACTGCCTGCTTTCATTCCATCTTAAAATGATTTCAAGACAGACATCTAAAAATCTTAACTGCCTGCCTTCAGAACTCAGAAATCAAGATTATAGTCTGCTCCAATTATCAACCTTTGTTTTTCTTTTGTTTCCACAGAGATGCCTCTTATTAAATACCTGATTGTATCATGGAATTAAATTTGAGAGTCCATATATGTGGGGTTCCCACACACAGGTATGTATTAAATTTGGTTATTTTGTCTTGCTAATCTGTCTCATGTCTATTTGATTATTAGAACTTCGAAAAGAACCCTGAAGATAGAGGAAAGTTAGTTCCTCCCTGACAGAGCCAAGAGCCTTGAACTTTAAGGAAGTAGTTAATAGTGTCCTCAGCTGCTTAAAAGCCAAAATGAAACTGAAAGTCTGATGGATTTACACACTCACAAGTAAATCATTGGTGACCTTAGCAAAGATTGTGTTGGTAGTGAGACAAGAAGCCAGATTACCCATTGGTGAATGAAGAAATCACAATAGAAATTAGAAAATATTTTGAACAGAATGCTAAATAAATAAAATATGACATAACAAAACTTGTGGGATGCAGCTATTTGGCCCTTAGAGAGAAATTTATAGTTGTCAATGCATATACTGTGTTAAAGAACAAAACTTGACAGAGTAATTCAAAGATCTAATTGGCTTTATTAAGCAATTCATGAATCGGGCAGCATCCTGTCTAGCAACTAATAGGGAGCTCTGATGAGTTGTACAAAATGGAAAGTTTTTATAGGCAGAAAGAGGGTGGGACTAAGAAGTTAAAAGAATGGATTATTTCAGGCAAGGACACCTTCAAGGGGAAGATGGGGGTGGGGGAAGGGGGCTGGGGGGCTGGTCATATCAGGTAGATTACCTCACCAGTGCTGACCAGGAAATTCCAGACTGGTTTAAAAACTCCACTCCTGGGAGAGTCTGAAACTGCAGTTAGGTTAGTTATTAAGTTTTGGTTTGGTGATGTGCCTTAGCAAAAGTGACTCCATTTTGGCCTGTTGCTTCTTTTTTTAACAACTTTAAAAGATTAAAATTGAAATGAAATTATCTATTCTCTTTTAAGAAAATAAAACAGTAAATAAAAAACCCAAATATAGATGGAAAGAATAATAAATATAAGAGTAGGAATTATGAAACAGCAGACATACAATGAAGAAAAACAACATGAAATTGATAAACCACTAAAAAGACTGATCAAGAAAAAAGGAGAAATTGCAAATTACTAACATTAAGAAAAAGAAGACAGCCTTCAGAGCTATAACTATGAAAAAGAGGATAGTTTGAGCAATTTATGCCAACACATTTGATAATGATGAAATGGACAAATCCATTTATATAAAGTTCAAGAAAAGAATACTCATAGATGGTGATTTTCCATTAGAATAGAGCTCCTCTCTGGAGGGGACCAGTAATTTATTAAACTGTACAATTAAGGTTAGTGTACTTTGATAAGCCTCGATACATTAAAAATTATAGTAAAATGTACATAAAATTTGCCATTTTAAATTGGCATTCACGATATTGTGCATCCATCACCACTACCCATTTCCAAAATTTTTTATCATGCCAAACAGAAACTCTGTGCATATTAAACAATAATTTCCTGTCCCCTCCTCTATCTAACCCCTGGTAACCTCCGTTCTATTTTCTGTCTCTATGAATTTGCCTGTTCTAGGTATCCTGTATAATTGTTTTTGTCTTTAAACCAAATTGAAAGGGGAAGAAGACAGTGAGTGAAAACACTTCCTGAGAAATTTGACTGTGAATAGAAGATACAGGGTAGCTGGCAGGGATGAGAATGGATGCTTTGTATTTTTTTTTTTAAAGATTTTTATTAAAATATAGCTAATATATTGTATTAGTTTCAGGGGTACGCCATAGTTATTCAACATTTATATGCTGAAAGAAGTGATCACCATGATAAGTCCAGCAACCATCTGACTCGGTACAACGCTATCACAATATTATTGACTGTATTTCCTGTGCTGTACACCATATCCCCATGACTTATTTGTGTTTTACTTGTTTTTTTTTTTTAAGATGGCTATGATTTGAGCCTGAGTCAAAGCTGAAGATCCCTGTGAAAGGGAAGTTCACTATCTGAGGTTTGCAAACGCATGGTAAAATCAGGGCACTAAAGAGAGCAGAGACAGAAGAAGAGGGTGAGAGCGAGCACCATCATGGTAGTGGAAGTTAAGGGCAAGATTCTGAAGGGAATCATTTGTCAAGATAAAATTTGAACTTTAATAATCATCATCATCAGGATTTGAATACCTTTGCCAGGCACTGGCAAGATATTACAATAACCCAGCAAGATAGATATTATCTCTATTTTACTAGTAAAAAATTAGAGAAGTCATGTGCCAAAGATCAATTTTTAGTGGTGAAGAACAGAGTGAAGAAATAAGATGGAGTCACTATAGTCAAGTAGCTAAATTACTGAAATCAAGCAGAATGAGGTATGAAAAAACACTTCTATTTTTGTTTCAATTAGCTTGGGAATTTAAACTATGAACTTTCCAGTCCTACATCATTGCTTGGATATACATCAAATCTCCAAACAACCCTCTGATTATCCCTTGAAGGGCTAAGGAAAGATTGTTCACATAGCCAGACCACCTGACATCCATTATCCAGAGCTCCAGTCATCTAAAGCAGGGGTCCCCAATGACCGGGCCGCTGATGGTACTGGTCTATGGCCTGTTAGGAACAGAGCTGCACAGCAGGAGGTGAGCTGAGGGCAGGCAAAGCTTCAGCTTCTCCCCAGCACTAGCGTCACCTCCTCAGCTCCACCTCAGATCATCAGGCATTTGATTCTCATAGGAGCACCAGTCCCTGGTGTTAAAAATGTTGGGGACTGCTGCTTTAGAGGATTACTATCTCGGACAAAGTCTGAGGCTACGAATACAGGACTGATTCTTTCCAGGAATGTACTTTTTACTGTAAGAACCCTCAGTTTTTCTTCTTCAAAACATTCTGGATATTGCCTAGTTATTTCCAGTTTGTAAACCCTGAGACCCTTGAAGAAATCTTTATCATTTATCCCCAGCCAAAGCCTCCAGACTCTTTTTGAGTTTGTTGGACAGTGGGTAGGCTGGGATCCCAAACCAGCTCCTGTCTGGGAATGGGCTGCAAGTCGAAGTTCTAATATCCCAACTTTATAACTAATTCTTTTTTTTTCCCCCTTTTTAATTCTACCCCCCCTCCCACTTCCACCCCTGACCTATGGATGTTGCCAGTTCCCCTTAAGAACTGGCTCTCTGAAGGCGGGGCGTCCCCTCCCACATGTTCACAGCATGCACCTGGGGCCTGGTGCACCCGGGGTATGGTCCATGGCTAAACCTGGGGCGTGAACTCAGGATCTTGTGCATGTCAAGCAGACGTGCTAACTGCTACACTATGGAGCCACGCCTATAACTAATTCTTATTCTGGCATCTCATTCAAAAACCTCTAAGTATGTAGATCCTTTCCCTCCATACCCTTCTGCCATCAATTAATTCCTATAGTTTGTATTTCAAATCCTTCTTTATACCTTTGTCATCATGGCCCTAACATTTGATTGCTATCTGTCCTGATGTCCTGGACTCCATTCTCTTAATCCTCTCAAAAGTTCAGAAATAGACAAAATAAAAACAATGAATTGCCAAAGTAGTAATTAGTACAAGTTTATTGTGCACACACCTAAAATACAGTTTGCAAACTGGGAGTTCTCAAATCAAAACATGGAATGAGGCTCAGGGGTTTATTGTTATAAAGCAGCTTATATAATGAGAAAGTGTTACTGAGCTGAACTGAACCAAACAAGGGCCACTTGGCCAATGTGCAGCAAAACCAAACACTGAACATCAAGGTTTGCAATGGAGAAATTAAAGCTGTTTTATTTGCAAGGCGCCAAGCAAGGAGAATGGGAAGCTATCGCTTAAAACCTGAATACCCCAATGGCTTTTAATCAAAAGGTTTTAAAGGCAACGATTGAGGGTTAGAGGTTAGCGGGGACAGGCTGGTATGCAGCACTGGTGGTGCGGGTTTTGTTTGGAGAGCTTTGAAACCTGGCTATTTATGATAAGATATGTAGTAAGAGGCTTTTACGCCAGATTTTGCACAACAGACCCTTCACTTCTGCAGAAGTTTCCTCATTTCCAGTCATGTCCTAGTCTTTGGTTCCGTGAGGCGGGGTGAAACTTTGGCTCCAGATGTAGCTGGTCAAAGTTCTCTCCTCTGCACATGCTCTGGCTATGACTTGCTGTTTTGGTCTGTTCACTGAAAGACAACTCAGTATCTTGTTAGAAAAAGGATAGAACCATTTTGAGTTGGTTCTACGGTTACAAATGCAGTGACTGTTTATTCTTCACAGTGATTGGTTATATTAGAATTTTCAGTGGTTATCTTATGTCAACCTTGAGAAATAGTTCAAGTTTTGCTTATAATTTCCTAAAACATAAGTAAGAAATGACCCAGGTCAAGTTAGTCTTGCAAAATAAGCTAAATTAAGCTTTGTTCATATGATTAAACTGGTTTTGTCTGTTCAGAATTTTCAAGGTTGGTCTTTTTGTTTTTTTCGCACTGCCATCTATCTTTAACACCAATGCCAGATTCATTTTTCTAAAACATTCATTATGACGAATGCCTGCTCAAAATGTGATTCCTTATTGCCTAGAGTTGTGGTTCCCAGGCATCTTTGGGCAGCAAACTCACAGGGTTGCCATGGAATATTTTAAACTTTTGGGGGGATCACAGTGATACTTGACATCTCTTAGATAACAAATGAACTACTAGCTTGAAGTAGGTCAGTTTCAACATCAGATCACACTACATTCCTTTTAATGTCAAACAGGGGAATGAAGGCAGTAACAATCCAATTTGATTCTAAGGTTTGAGAAATTAAGCATTGCCCAACGTCCCATTAGTAAATAAGTGGTTATTTAACAATGAAATATATAAGCAAATTTTTCTTTAGATTTGTGTATTACTTTTTCAAATAACTATTAAATTGTTAGGATATAAGTACTTATTGTCTGGATATAATTACTTGGAGTAGAACTGTTAGGTATTTCTTTCGGTGTGTCAAAAAATATTACTGAGACACTAGGGGCATCATGAACTGAGAAAGTTTGGAAACCTCTGGCTTAAGATGATAAAAACCTATACTTCTTAGCCTGGCATTCAAGTTCTTCAAAACTTCTGGAAACACCATATATCCCCCACCCCCACCGTTATTCCCTGGCTCAAATTTTTCTCCAATACTTGCTTGTTTGACCTTGGGAGAATCAATTTAACTTCTTTGAGCAAATTTCCCCAGCTGTAAAGAGGAGTAATAGTGCTTACCTTGAATAATTGTAATGAGGATTACATGAGAATGTACATAAGGAGAAACATAAACACCACATATGGCATATTACAAGTGCTCAATTAAGTGTTGGACATAAAGAAACCTCTCTCATCTGAACCCTCTCAATAAGCCCAACCAGTATTCTTACTCGGTTCTATAAATGGATATTCCCTTTTTTTTTTTTCCAATCTTTCATTTTATTTTATCCCTAGAGGTTTCAATGATCCCCTCCTTGGGTTTGATTAATTTGCTAGAGCACCTCATAGACTCAGCAAAACATTTTTACTAGATTACCAGTTTATTATAAAAGGATATAACTCAGGAACAGCCAGATGTAAGAGATGTGTATGTGGGGAAAGGATGTGGAACTTCCATGCCCTCTCTAACCATGCCACTCTCCTCAAATCTCCACGTGTTCGCCAACCTGGAAGGCCCTCAAATTTCTAGCTGGCCTTTCTCTGTTACTTTTCTTTCAATCCCCGGTCTACCCCCATCAAGCCTTCCCCAAGCAAACTAGCCTGTAGTTCACTAACTCCTATAGGAGTTATTACACTATTATCACACAGCCTATTGTATTTTTTTGTTATTTAATTTGTATATCACCTGCATGTTTTGTTTCACCAAATAGACTGTAAACATCTTTGAGGTTAAGAATGTCATGCTACATTAAAGTTTCCTATAGCATCTAGCAAAGTGGAGGGTGCAAATCAGTATTTGCTGAGTTTATGTATAAATTTGGTCAGGCTCCAGATCAAACACCCAGAACACAGCTACATGTATAATAGGCAGAGGGAGCAGAGTAGAGGTCGGAAGGAATAAAAGGCAAGGGTGCACAAGTGCTGGCTGGTGGCACAAAGTTGAACTGTGAGGCAATGGCCCCTTGGTGAGACCAGGCCATGAGAGAACAGGGTCTCTACATTGGGAAAGATGGGTAACAAGACATTGAGATACATTCTTAGGAGTTAACTAGGGAGGCATGATAAGGAGGTGAGGATCTCACAAATGAATTTTCGACTCTTTCCAAGAAGGAAGTAGAACTTTTTGGGGGGCCAGAAATTGCAATTAAAAATTCACTTGGGGACTGCCCTTCTAGTTGCTAGATAGGATGCTGCCTGATTCGTAAATTGCTTAATTAAAGCCAATTAGTTCTTCAAAAAATATTCATTTGGATGAACAATCTTTTAAACTATAAACATCCTGGAAATAGGTAGGAAAAAAACATTCGGCCCATCTCACTGGCAAGAATTAGCTGGGTTTCCACCTCCAAATATTTGGGACATAGCCAACTGCATGAATGTTTGTGTGTGAAAGCTAAGAATTTCAGCCCTGTTAAGCTAGGCTGGGAGCATTACTTGGCTTGTTGGCGTGGCTCTGGGTAGCCGCAGTAATGCTGAATGGTGGGGGGAATTAGGTGAATAAAACCTGGGAGGTGCAGAAAAAAATGGGACTTGGCCAAAGCCTGCCTGGTTTGACTAAGAAACCAGGCCGTGCCTTTGGTAAACCAGGAGGGTCGGCCTGGTTAAGGATCCATTGGGGCCAGGTCCACGATTGGCTGTGTAAAACAAATTGCAGGTATATAACCATGCCTAGGAATGAAGGAGAACACAGGCGGCTAGTGCCACAAACTTGGTGGACAGACTCTGGCACCCACTGCCACAATAGGGAATACCCTCAGAAGACTAATATTCCTGGAAGATGGGGTAGGGGTGGAGCAGGTGGGTAAGCACAGAGTACTTAATGAGTAGAAGAAAAATATTCTGGGTAAAATCAGA
>NW_011888800.1:6374564-6441158 GCF_000151845.1 Pteropus vampyrus | reverse complement strand
TTGTATATCACCTGCATGTTTTGTTTCACCAAATAGACTGTAAACATCTTTGAGGTTAAGAATGTCATGCTACATTAAAGTTTCCTATAGCATCTAGCAAAGTGGAGGGTGCAAATCAGTATTTGCTGAGTTTATGTATAAATTTGGTCAGGCTCCAGATCAAACACCCAGAACACAGCTACATGTATAATAGGCAGAGGGAGCAGAGTAGAGGTCGGAAGGAATAAAAGGCAAGGGTGCACAAGTGCTGGCTGGTGGCACAAAGTTGAACTGTGAGGCAATGGCCCCTTGGTGAGACCAGGCCATGAGAGAACAGGGTCTCTACATTGGGAAAGATGGGTAACAAGACATTGAGATACATTCTTAGGAGTTAACTAGGGAGGCATGATAAGGAGGTGAGGATCTCACAAATGAATTTTCGACTCTTTCCAAGAAGGAAGTAGAACTTTTTGGGGGGCCAGAAATTGCAATTAAAAATTCACTTGGGGACTGCCCTTCTAGTTGCTAGATAGGATGCTGCCTGATTCGTAAATTGCTTAATTAAAGCCAATTAGTTCTTCAAAAAATATTCATTTGGATGAACAATCTTTTAAACTATAAACATCCTGGAAATAGGTAGGAAAAAAACATTCGGCCCATCTCACTGGCAAGAATTAGCTGGGTTTCCACCTCCAAATATTTGGGACATAGCCAACTGCATGAATGTTTGTGTGTGAAAGCTAAGAATTTCAGCCCTGTTAAGCTAGGCTGGGAGCATTACTTGGCTTGTTGGCGTGGCTCTGGGTAGCCGCAGTAATGCTGAATGGTGGGGGGAATTAGGTGAATAAAACCTGGGAGGTGCAGAAAAAAATGGGACTTGGCCAAAGCCTGCCTGGTTTGACTAAGAAACCAGGCCGTGCCTTTGGTAAACCAGGAGGGTCGGCCTGGTTAAGGATCCATGGGGGCCAGGTCCACGATTGGCTGTGTAAAACAAATTGCAGGTATATAACCATGCCTAGGAATGAAGGAGAACACAGGCGGCTAGTGCCACAAACTTGGTGGACAGACTCTGGCACCCACTGCCACAATAGGGAATACCCTCAGAAGACTAATATTCCTGGAAGATGGGGTAGGGGTGGAGCAGGTGGGTAAGCACAGAGTACTTAATGAGTAGAAGAAAAATATTCTGGGTAAAATCAGAGTACTTAATGAGTAGAAGAAAAATATTCTGGGTAAAATCAGAACTTGTTAGATTAGCTCAATAGTATTCAATGAACAGTTTTAGGTTAAAAGCCTATTTTCATTTCTCAATGTTGTAATCCGAATAGTAACAGAAATATTTATTTTAAAAGTAGTACTTTATAAAAAAAAACGAAGTGATTTAGATTAAAAGCTCCAAGGTATATTGTTTCAGGTAGGTGTTATTGCTATCTATACCTTTACCCCATTTATTAAGCCATTTCAAGTAACTTCATGTTCATAAATTTACGATGAGGTATAGAGCCCAACCAAGATAGAAAGGAATGTGTTCCAAGTTAGAAGAGAACAGCATGGCTCCTTAACGATGCCTCCTGTGGAGCACCTGCGCTCCACTGTACAATTAGGGGTTAGGGGTTTCTTCCCACACAATCGAATGTGACTTTTTGGATCCTCTGGCTGTGGCTGGTTTAGTCTCTTGGTTCTAATGGTGTGCTGTTTTGTTGCTTAGGAGTTGATCCAAGGTTCCAGGCCCTCCTCTTGTAGAGCTCAATTACGTACATGTGAGGTTCAGAAAAGCTGGCCAATCTGAAGGTTGGGAACACTTGTTTAAAGGAGGAACCACCACTCCAGCATAAACTGTCCTTAATTCTACTGCAGAAACTGTTTTCACTCTGGGGATGGTGAGTCCTAGAAGATCATGGCCAAGAGGCAGATGTCCTTTTAGCGGCTTCCTCTGAGAGTTTATCTGAGGGAGCCAAGTGGCCACTTGCTTTTTATCACAATTCTAATAGCTGCTCCATTTCCTCAAGAGCTGTTGTAAAATCATTTACTTGACTGTTACATAAGGTCTGCTGTTCTAGGAACCGAGCCCTCTCTTCTTCTTTCATCTTCAACTTTACTTTTAAAGCCTGAATTTGGAAAGATATTCAAGAAGAAAAATAAACAAACAAAAAAAAAAAACAAAAAACACACAAAACTTTGACCCCCAGGAAAGAACATTATGCTTCTATTCCACTGAGAAAGAACACAAGAATACTGACCTATTTTTTATCTTAGTTTTGTTTTATCTGTGATTTTAGGAACTGTCCTTTTCTACTACAGACTCTTCTATCTAAATTGGAACAATGAAATCTTCTAGGATTCAGTGTTATATCCCATGACTCATCCAAGCCACCCAAAGCAATCCAGACCTAAGAAGCTGGGTTTCCTATTACAGGTTTCTATGAGGTATCAAGTTTCCATAGCACGGATTTCACACAGGTCTCAACTTTCAACTCTGAGCAACCTAGTGTGTTCCATGTTGCTTCATGCCCTGCAGATGTGAACATTTCTAAGTCTTCAGAACAGAAAAATAAAAAGGTGAAATCAAATGAAGTCTTGGAATTTAGTTAATAGTAATGCATCAATGTTGGTTTCTTAGTTTTGACAAATGAACCATAAGATAGTAATATTCAGTGAACTGAATTCTCTGTATTATCTTTGCAACTTTTCTGTAAAACTAAAATTATTACAAAATAGTTTATTAAAAACATTCTTTTCCATCTTGGTTGGGCTCTATACCTCATTGTAAAAATAAATAAAAAAATAAATAAATAAATAAATAAATAAGAACCCTCCATAGATCTACCTATTGTGGCATGAAATGATGATAATCTTGCCTCAGGGTGATGTCTGTCTCTCACCTGTAACTCCTCCATCTGCCTTTTGGCTGTTTCATTAAAAAGCTTCAGCTCATCTTGCAAAGTTTCTAACAGCAACTAAGAGAAAAGTACAATGTAGTAACAAATCTTTATTGAAATGTGAACATTTTCTTCATATAAACCAATCTCTTTGAATGAAAGGAGAAATAAATTAGATGACTGCTAACATCTCTTCCATTCAGTTATTTGCTGAGCATCCAAACACACATGCCAGGCTCTCTGCTGGGCACTATAGAGAAACTCAGTTCACTGGATGGACAGATTACCCCTTTTCCATCAGCTCTGCTACACAGGCAATATGAATAAAACATAGTAGCCATTGAAGGTGTGACTAATAACCTAGGAGAGCTGAGGAAGGCTTCCATATCTGGTATTCTCTGATTCTAAAATGACAACTGATCTTCTTGGGGAGGAGATCATAGAAGCTCAAAAGATGTTCGTCTCAAACAATTACCTTCCTACTTCAGAGAAGGAACCAAGGAGGAGCCAAATGTAATTTAAGCTGAACCTTTGCATCATACAGTTTTCAGCAAAGGAATAAGGAGAAAAATTGGTTAAAGTGTATGTACAACAGAGAAACCAGAAAGCTCTCTATACAAGTCCATCCTATTATGTGTTTTAAAGTAGTATTTCAACTCAGACTCACTCATATTTGTAAGCACAAAGTCACCTGCCAAGTAAAATAAGCTATTCTGAGTACACATCCATTGCTCCCTTCCACTATCCTGGCTTACCAAAGGCTGCTTCTTGGGGTTTACTGAGCATATGGCTGTATGGCAGAGATCTTAAAGTCACAGAGCCCAACAGTCACTTGGCCTTTGCTCACTCACACCCATGCCCTCACCATAGAGTCCGTGTGATCCGTGGTGGGTTCCTGCTGTGATGTCGGGGTCTCGCTGCCTAAAACTGATGGAGACAACAAGGTCAGCCTTGCTTTGGGAGCTGTACTTAAACATAAAATAAAACCCCTCTAGAACAAGCACAGGAGTTTTCATGAAGGCAAGTTCTCCACGTAGCTGCTCCCTCTATCCCTTTTTCACCTTGGCAGGGTCACCCATGCCTGCTCTCCAGAGCTATATTTGACTTTCTTCCTCTCTAGGTTTGCATATGGCCACCCAAAATTCATTCTGCTTTCTCCTCAGCTCTGCAGAAAATTGCTCCAAAGGAAAAGTATAGGTTGGATTTTTTTGTTTTCAAAACACAAAACTATTTTTAAAAGCTGTCTCAGGCCTGAAAACATTCCTTAATTCAAAGAAGCCTGGGCCCCTTCCCTGGGCATTCTCAGGCCCCTCAACTCAGCCTGAGGCCCTCTTACAGTCCTCTTTGCTATAGACTCTGTAAAGGGACAGAGTAAGAACCGGAATCACATTTTAACCACTGTGATTCTGCTGATTAACCCAGTATGGGAACCCTTGAAACAGTATTATCTTTCCCTCCTCACCTGGGAAAGTTACCTGTATGCTCTCTTCCTTGAAAGAAATAAAACATTTCTGGTCTAATTTGCAAGGTCATACTTTTTGGCACCAAATGAATGGCATAAAGTGTTCTGTTAAGAACACGATAATCCTCTCACGACCACTGAAAGTCTGTTGGTCAGGCACAATCAACATCACAAGAGAACAAAGAGGAGCTCCCCAAAATCTTTAGAGCTTTGCTAGGCAACCCATTCATGGACTGGGCCAGCTGCTCCCATGCTGGATTCCTGACATATAGTCCAGGAGGGGGCATGTGCACTGATTCCTTTGAAGGCCACCATGTGCTATTTCTTACCTGGGTTGAGGCCCTTGCTCTCCAAAATTGCCAAACAGTTGTCCTGAAACTTCTCCAGCAGCTCCACCTTTTGGGTCAGGTCCTTCAGCTCTCCCTGTTGGGGTGCCATGTAGACAGATCAGGCCTGTCCCACCCCTCAGGGGTGGTCTTAACCTCCCTTGCTCTTGGACAGCCATGGCACGAGCCTGGTGTCTTCGCTCTCTGCTCTTGGGTACCTGGGCGTTACAAGCTTGCTCCCACCTGAGTGGCTGTCCCTCAGGATTCCACATGCAGCACCCAGTGCAGGTGATGCAGAGGTCCAGTGGGTCTCTTACCTGAGTTTCAGTCAACTTCTGGTGCAACTGCTTGTTGACAGCCTCTAAGAGCTGGTTCTTATCCTTGAGCTCTTCCTCTGATTTCTGCTTACTCAGTGGTTTGTAGCTGTAATGATAATTGTACTTATATGAAGACGTAGAGAGGTTAAGAGTATGGGTTACAGAGTCTCACAAACAGGGGTTCAAATCTTGGCTTCATTACATAGTAGTATATGACCTTCAGTGAGCTGCATAACCTCTCTGAGGCTGTTTCCTCATTTCTAGAGTTAGGATAATACCTACATCTCATATTATTATTGTGAAGGATAAGAGAGAATTACATGTACAATTCTGAACATAGCTATTGAAACATAAATAATAGCCATTATCATCAAGAATATTAACCTTTTTTTCAAAATCCTCAGAGTCCTTCTTGATAGTATTATGTTTTCAGAACTTTTAAGACACGCCCAGATGTGGAATTAGAAAGTATTTCCACAAACTTTTCAGCTTATATTATTCAGGACTGCAAAATGTCCAAGCTAGCCTCAAAAAGAGAAAGATGAACCCTTCTCCAGGATTTTGCCTTCACCAGCACCTGCACTACCACCAGAAACATCATCTTGAAATCACTAACCGCATGCAGCCCCTCCTATCCTGAAGGTTTCACACTCCTATTGATGGGACATAGCTGGGTTTGATTTCCGGTCAGTAGCGGTCCTGGTGTGGAGCCCAAAAAGCTTCTGTCTGGCACTTAAGACTGTAGCATCACTGATCTTGCTCTGACAGTGTTTCTCAAACCTGGCCATGCCTCACCCCTGAAAATCCCATTCAGATTTCCGGGGTGGCACCCAGATTGTAACACATTAAACAAGTCCAGGAATGATTCTGATGTACTTGAGATCTACTACCCTAAAATGGTGGCCAAATTTCACTTATCCTGATGTTCACCTCTTTTTGATGTTCTTCTTGATGGCAATATCTGCAGCTTTCACCTGACTAGAGAAGCGAAAACAAAGAAATCAGGATGTTGACTTATTGTGGTGATCATTTTGCAATATATATAAATAGTGAATCATTATTATATACTCTCGAAACTATAATGCTGTATGTCAATTATATCTCAATTAAAAACGACAACAAAGGAATCAACCAGAGAATCACAGTATGTTGTTAGGTGTGTTGTGAAGAAAGCAGAACAAAGAGCCTAGTTTTTTGAGGAAAAAAACAGAGACTACATACAATGCAAAAAGCACAAGCTTAAGAAGCTCTGAAGGCCCACGAACTTTTGTTTTGGTCCAGACAATTGAAAAAGGCTTATTAATAGGGAATGAGCTCCCCTCCTGACCACTTTGACAACCTGCTCAAAATAGCGTGGCTATCTCACGTCATCCTCACTTATGTGGGGACTGAGCACTGGGTGGAGGGACACATACACACACTGGACCGGACTGTGCTCAGACCAGCAACATAAGCTAACAACTAGCCCCGACTCACCATGACACCCAATTAGGGCTGGTGTTTGATCACAGTAATGCTATTTGTATACTCAGAGCAAGTGGTAAGTAAAGAAAGAATACTTCTTATCATAATCCTTGCTGTGCCGCTTCAGAGCTAATCAATCTACAGGGTCCTGACAAACTTGTCAGCAATGCTGCACTTCTCTGGGTCACTGACTACAGACAGGCCAATTGTTCAGGTGTTTTGTGCTCTCAAAAACTATTTTCTCATTCTTGGTACTGAGCAATTTCTAGCAAGATGTTCTAAGTGGATACCAATGATCTGACTCACCCCTTGTCTCGTCTTGATTTGACGATTTTTGTAACATCATTCTCTGAACTTCCTGAATGAAGAAGTCTGGAAACATCGACTTCTTTGGACTTAACAGGTAATAGGCTCTTAGAAGTGGCTCGAGCTTGTGTGTCTGCAAAGGAAAACAGGACAGTGAAACCTCAAGCATTGTGACCCAACAGCTATAACTCTATAACTAACAGGACTCCATTCTAAGCTATTAGAAACCTGTATTTCATTCTGACCAATCTCGATTTGTGTATATTAATTCAGAAGACTTCTACGCTAATTGGGGAGAGATACCAAAATTCCTTAAATGTGACAGTGCAGTGTTTAAAAGTAGCTGAAAGCTTGATGACACATCAAACTGAATGACCAGAGGTATAAATGTGAAAGTGGAGGTTGATATAAGCAGTGGGGCAGTCAGCTGAATCCTTCATCAAACACCAGTGGAATCGAACAACCTCGTTAAGCTCCTAAGCACTCTGCACGCTCTCCGAAGGCTACTCTCAAGCTCCTTTGAGTTTCTTTTTTAACTACTGCTTAGTTGTACCAGACTGTCTCCCTAACTACTCTAAAATGTCTCTGTATCCCCAGTGCTTAAGAGAGTATCTAACATACCAACAGAGGTTCAATACCTGCTTGTTGAATAAATGGGACATTTCACAGTTTCATGGGTTGTTTCACAGACCATCACAAACTACCTCTCGTCTTCTTTCCCACTTCTATGCTGATTGCCTTTACCATCAAGCCTTTTAATTTGTTTATCCATCATTATGTTTAGAGGTTCTCTATTTGGCCTTCTGTTCTCATCTTCTTGCTAGGCTATTGCCAGACAACCAGAGAAATGGCCCTGCCATGACACTCTTCTTCCCCAGAGGAGATTATTCTCTCCCTAGCTCTTATGCTGCCCTCTACCACATACTGACATTGTACCATTAATATTCCATACCAAATTCAAGTAGTAACTTGTTCTGGAGTTAAGCACACACCTGCCTCCCCACCCACCCACGCACACGCTTTTCTAGTTTACACAAACTTTCACTTTGTTGACTATAAAATGGCACCTTCAAGCTTAACCTAAATAAAGACCCAAAACAATGAAATCAAGTTGAAGAAATGAGGTACAAAGCACCGCATCACAGGGATTAGAAAATTTTGTATTTGTATTTGACAAAGATTTTATTTTGATTACTCTAATTGCACAACAGTTTAGAATAAATACAATTTCTCAGGCTGACAAATTATTTCATTTATAGGTATACTCACTGGGCACTTACACCTATTTTCCATACTCTTACCCACAAAGCAAATATTAAAAGGGTTCTCTTTGAGGTTTCTGTCTGAAGTAAAAGTAACTCTGGGAGAATGTATCTACCTTCTCCTCTCTCAAGTATTTGTAAGTTATTCATAAAACCAAATCTTTCTTATGTAAAAAGGTATTACTAGTAAATTGATCAAAATTAACATTCTTCATTGTTTTCTAACTTTGGATTTTTTTTACATGTGTATCTGTTACCTATAAAAAACTAAAACTTGGAGTAACATCAGCATCATGGCAGAGTAAGAAGGCTTCTTTGTTTCTTACCTTAAATTTACAAGTTGGACAACTATAACTCAACATACAAACACACCTGAAAGATCCACGCATTGGGGCATCTGAAAGTGGGCATAATGGAACGAGTAGGGGAGGCAGAATGGGGGGAAGGATTGTGTCGGCAGCCACTGTCCAGTGCTCACCATGGCTCCAGTGAGTGTGGTAGCAGTGGGGAAGTTAGGTTGCAGTGTTCACTACGGCCTGTAGTGTAAGAGGGACAGAAGCAGTGTTTCTCTGGGGAAAGGCATCTCCCTTTCCCCCTCCCCATTGTAGTAGACCCAGATAGAGGTGGCTGGGAAGCCTTAAACAGTACAGCAGTGACACAGGGAGCCATGAAATCACTTGTCTCCCTTGCCCCACCCATCCCGACAGAACCAGGTAGAGGCAATGTAGTAGATACCTCCAAAAACACAGCAGGGCCAGTGAACACTAGTAAGAAGAAAGCTGTGCTGGGAATTTGCAAAACCAGTTTTCTACCACCTGTCGCATTCCCCCCACCACAGTGGTGATATCCCATAACTGAGGCCTCCTGGTCACAGAAGGGACACCCACCATCCCAGTGGGTATGTAGCATTTTCCTTAACTGCAGCGACACTGCTCCTCCGCCATGATCCAAGAGGTGCAAATAGTGCAGGTAAGAGAAAAAAAATTACCCTATAACACCATCAAAAGAAAGTACCCTACCTATCAACCTGCTGAATTATTGAGAGCAAAATAGTATCTAAACAAGAAAAGAGTTCACTACCTCAAATGTACAGAGGAAACAATTCATCAAATACTATATATAACCAAGGTAACATGAGAGCACAGAAAGAAAATGTTAACGTCTCTAGAAACCAAAGTCAAAGTCATGGAAGACTGTGACTTAAATGACAGAGAATTTAAGATTGCAGTTATGAAGAAGTTCAACAAAATACAAGAGAACTCAGAAAGGCAATTCAATGAGTTCCAGTGACTAAGCAATGAATAAAAGGAATAACTTACCAAAGAGACTGAAACTATAAAAAAGAATGAAATAGAAATTCTAGAGTTCAGCTTCTAGAGTTGAAACCTAGAAATGATGTATAAAGGAGAGAACTAAGAGTTGAAAGAAAAAAAAATGAAAGAACTCTACAAGAACCATCCAATTCCATTACAAAGAGCAACATAAGGATAATGGGAATGCCAGAACAATAAGAGAGGGAGAAGGGAACAGAGAGTCTACTCAAAGAAATAATTGATGAGATCTTCCCAAGCCTATGGAAAGAACAGCACTTTAGACCAGAGGAAGCTAACAAAACATCTAATTATATCAATACAAAAAGACCTTCTCCAAGATGTATTTTATTCGAACTGTCAAAAATTAATGACTAAAACGAAAATATTCTCAAGGCAGCCAGGGGAAAAAAAGACTGTAATCTACAAAGGAAAACCTGTTAGATTATCATCAGATTTTTTTCAGTAGAAATATTACAAGCCAGGAGAGAGAAAAACTATTCAAAATACTCAAAGAAAGGAACGAGCAGCCAAGGATAATATATCCAGCAAAGTTATCTTTTAGAGATGAAGAAACAAAGGCTTTCCCAGACAAACAAAAGCTTAGAGAATTTACCACCACAAGACCTGCATTAATAAGAAATGTTGAAAGGAGCTCTTCTACCAGAAACAAGAAGACAAATGTTTACAAAACTTTTGAGTAAGATGACTAACAGACAGAAAATTGCAGCTCTACTTCAAAATAGAATAAACAATTATAACATAAAGTTTAAAGAGAGGAAAAAGGGCATTGAAAAATAGCTATAACTACTGCAATTTGGTAACAAATGCACAACATAAAAAGAGACAATTTGTGACAATAAAATCATAAAAAGGGAGGAGGAAAAGGAACGGGTACAGGTAAATAAAAATAAGAGGTAATCAGAAGGACCATTGTATGCATGAAACATTTTACACAAACTTAATGGTATGTACAAAATAAAAATCCAGAGCTGAGACATAAAACATAAAAAGAGGAAAAATTCAGAAAAATCATAGAAAACCAAACTAAAAGAGCAGACAGAATCACAAGGAAAAAGAAACAAATGGAAAATAAAAAAATAAAAACAAACAGAAAGGAAATCCTCATATATCAATAATCACCATAAATGTAAATGGACTGAACTCACCAATCAAAAAGCACGGAGTAGCAAGATGGATTAAAAAACAAGACCAAACTATATAGTGCCTGCAGGGGACTCATTTCAGCTCCAAAGATAAACATAGGCTTAAAGTGAAAGGATGGAAGAGGATATTCCAAGTAAATGGCACCCAGAGAAAAAAATCAAGTGTAGCAGTACTTATATCAGGCAAAATAGATTTCAAGATAAAAAAGGTAACAAGAGCCAAAGATAAACATTTCATAATGATAAGGTAGACAATTTATCAAGAATACATAATACTTATCAATATATACATCCAATCTGGGAGCTTGAAAACATATATCGCAATTATTAACAGACCTAAAGGAAGCAACTGACAAAAACACAATTACAGTAGATGTGAACACCCCATATGCAGCATTGGATAGATCATCCAGACAGAAAGTCAATAAGGAAATATCAGTCTTAAATTACACACTGACGTAATTGATATTTACAGAACTTTCTATCCCAAAACAACAGAATACACAGTCTCAAATGCACACAGAACATTCTCAAGGATAAACCACAAAACTAGTTTCAATAAATATAAGAAGACTGAAATCATACCAAGCATATTTTCTGACCTCAGCAGTATGAAACTGGAGATTAACTACAAGTAGCAACCTGGCAAAACCACAAATATGTGGAGAATAAACGATATGCTACTGAACAATTATTGGGTTAATACCAAAGCAATCCTGAGAAAAAAAGAACAAGGTTGGAGGTATTACACTACCTGACTTCAAATTATACTACAAAGTGACAATAATAAAAACAGCATGGTATTGGCAGAAAAACAGACATACAGACCAATGTAACAGAAATGAGAGCCCAAAATAAACCCATGCTTATGTGGACAACAAATTTTCAACAAAGGACCCTAAAACATACAATAGAGAAAGGAAAGTCTCAACAAATGGTGTTGGGAAAACTGGAAAGCTACATACAAAAGAATGAAACTAGACTGCTATCTCATACCATTAACTCAGAATGAATTTAATACTTGAACATAAGATTTGAAACAAAAAAATGCATAAAATAAAATATAAACACTAAACTTATGGACCTTGGTCCCAGAGGGGTTTTGTGAACTTGACCTCAAAGGCAAGGGAAGTTAAAGCAAAAATGTAAAAGCTTCTATATAGCAAAAGAAACCATCAACAAAACAGAAAGGCAACCAGCTGAAGGAGAAAAGATATTTGCAAATGATATCTCCAATAAGGGGCTAATATCCGAAATATATGAAGAACTCATACAACTCAACAACAATAACAAAAAATCCTATTAAAAAATGGGCAGAGGACCTGAATAGACACTTTTACAAGGAAGACACAGATAGCCAACAAATATATGAAAAGATTCTCAATGTGACTAGTTATAAGGGAAATGCAAACCAAAACCACAATGAAATACCACTTCACACCTGTTAGAATGGCTATAGTCAATAAGACAAGAAATAAGTGTTGGAGAGGATGTGGAGAAAAGGAAACCCTCATACACTGCTGGTAGAAATGTAAACTGGTACAGCCATTATAAAAAACAGTACAGAAGTTCCTTGAAAAATTAATAGCGCTACCATACGACCCAGCAACCCCCTTCTGGGTATCTATGTGAAAAATGTGAAAACACTTATTCGTAAAGATATATGTACCCCTATATGCATTGCAGCACTGTTTACAATAGCCAAGACATGGAAACAACCTAAGTGTCCTTAGACTGATGACTGGATAAATACGATGTGGTACATATATACAATGGAATGCTATTCAGCTATTAAGACGAAACACTGCCACCTGTGACAATATGGATGAATCCTGAGAGTACTATGCTAAGTGAAATAAGTCAGATGGAAAAGGACAAGAACTGTATGCTTTTACTCATATGTGGGATATAAAACAAAAAGCAACAAATGAACAAACAAAACAAAAAACCACATTCATAGATACAGACAACAGAATGGTGGTTACCAGAGGGGGAGGACGAAATGGGTAAAGGGGTCAAATATATGGTGACAGAGGGAGACTAGACTTTGGGTGCTTGGCACACAATAGAGTATACAGATGTCATATTATAAAGTGGTTCACCTGAAATTTATATAATGTTATTTACCAATGTTACCCCAATAAATGTAATAAAAAACAAACAATAAAACTTAAAAACAACCAATCTATGGTCAAAATCAAAACAAAAGACCTAGGAGATGGCCTAAAAATGTTAAACTATTGAGGTTACATATGATCGATCATAAAGATTGAACAGGGATAGGAAGCAAAGAGAAGAAAATTTTCAACTTGGCTGGGGAGAGCCAGTACTCCCCACTGACAGAGGGACACTGTGCTCTAAGCCATGGTTCACCAACCTTTTTTGGCACCAGGGACTGGTTCTCCTATGAGAATCTAATGCCTGATAATCTGAGGTGGAGCTGAGGCGGTGATGCTAGGAGTGGCTGCAAACACAGATGAAACTTTGCTCCCTCACCTGTCACTCACCTCCTGCTGTGCAGCCCCTTTCTTAACAGGCCATGTACTGGAACTGGGGGTTGGGGACCTCTGCTCTAAGGAAGAGTCAGTAAGGAGATGAGAATTGGCTCCAGATCCCCCAGCCACTCCTAGGGCCCTTCTGATGCCAGGATTATCATTCAGGTGTTCTGAGGCAACATAAGCAGGACAACCCTCTAAGCCTTCAGAGAAAAGCCTATTTACTTCACAGATCAATTCCGCTACTGCGCATCAACCAGCTGCATGGAGTCACTGGGAAGGGATCTTAAACAGTTGCTTCAAAATCTGATGTTTGAAGCTTATTCTGTGCTATAATCTCTAGATTAGGCAGCTGGACACCTGCTGACTTTAGGCAACGACTTTCAACTATAAGCCAAGTAGCATAAAGCAAGACGGCAAAGCAATAAAAATTTTTAATGTCTTTTTTTTCTTGTCTCTCGAATGTTCTAGCTAGGCCTGACCCTCCCTCTCTCTTTTCACTCAACAAGTGTTTATTAAGAATGTACTATACGAGAGACACTGTGCAGATACAAATGTGAACCTGACATGGTAGGAAACCCTAGTGCTTTCTCCCTATTTTGCTTCTCAAATGACTCCCTCTTCCCTGACGACAAACCCAGTCCCACTCCAGATAGCCCAACTCTGGAAATAAAACAGCTAACTGTTTAAAAAGAGATTCCTAGTTTAATGGGAATAATATTGTGGAACAATCAGCAGCTTAAACCTAACGAAGGCAGCACGGTTACACAGCGCGGGTCTAAAATCCTACTGCATGGCCCTTACCGTAACTCCCATCATAAACCTAGACAGACAGGTTCTAGGGGAGTTAGCAGGTTGTCAGAGCCGATGGAATGCCCTCTCCTCTGCCCGGGCCCCCTACTCTGGGCCACTGATTTGATCCTCCAAATTCTCCTGGGGGGTGGCGTGAACACCCACCTGCGGGTGGGCCGCCGCTCAGCACAGAGGCGGGCTGTAGTGTGTACACGGTCTTTACCACGCTAGTCATAGTGACGAGGCGGCAAGGCTGGGCCCTGGAAAGTGCAAGGTGAATGTTACCCCACGGTGGGCCAGTCTTCACCACTCCCCTCCCGCCCGCTTCTCCAGCAAATGAAGAGCCCGGGAGAGCACGACCCGACCTGCCCCTGCTCCAGGGATGAGTCGGGATAGTTAAATTCCTCCATTCCCAGCCCATCCCGTCCGCCCTCCACATCAGCCCAGGCCCCCGCCCCAGGAGAGCCGAACCCAGTCGCCAGTAGCTCCTGTCCGCAGTCTTCGTCGCTCTGATTCAAAAGATGCTCCACGGCAACTGCCGCAATGCTGCTCGGGTCTGCCGCCTGTGTTTCAAATGGAAACTTCCGGTGGCCGGGTGGGAGGGGCTGCGATACGCAGTTTGTAGGCGGCCATGTTGGACGTAAGGCACTGCTGTGTGCGACACCTTCGGGGGCTGCCATGCTGTACGGAAGGTCTGAGCCGAGGCGCGAGCCTAAGCTTCCTCGAGGTGGTTGTTGGAGCCCCCGAGTCTGGGCAGAGGAAGGGAGTGGTGCACCTTGCCGGCCTGATGGAGCTATGAGCCATCGGCGTCACTTTCTGGGCTTGGGACGGAAACGCTGTCACGTTTAGAGTCCATGTCACAATCCTTCTCTTATTTGGTCTGTGATTGTCTGGGGTATTGCATGATGCCTCATTGTCAAGAGCAAAGCGTATTTGGATGGGCGTAAAACTACACATTGGAGGATGGAGAGTGGCAGGTGAGGTTTGAAGAGGGCTATGGGCTGAAATACCTGAGGCACCTGGATAACTTTAACAGCAGTTATCCAGATTTTAAGCAGAGATTCAAAGCTGCTCCTAGCGACCAGGGCAGAGTTCTCAAGCATTTTAATTCACTCGTTCATTTTACCCAACAAATATTTATTGTGTACCTGTTATGTGCCAGACCACTATCGTAAGTGGCCTGATGGGGTGCGGGGCAGCAAATATCAATACTGACCTCGGCTCTGCCCTTTTGGAGTTTACAATCCAGGAAAGAGTAAACGAACAATCACATGAACTTGTCAATTATATCTCAATTAAACTGGACAACAGCCAAATGAATATATATTTACCAACTGCAGTAAAACTATGAAGGAAAAATACAATTTGCTATGAGAGAGAAAAGCAGGGAAACCTAATTTGAATTGGGGATGCAGGAAAGACATCCGAGTGATGTTTGATTAACAAAGGACCAGCGGGAATTAATCAGATGAACAGTGGGGGAAAGGGGAGAAATGAAAAGCCCTAAGGCTTGAACGGTTTTTCTCCTAGAAGAGGCTGAAGGATGAAAGGAGAGGAGTGCAGATAAAGCTGGAACAATGGCAGCCTTTGTAGGCCAAAGGTAAAGAGATTAGGTTTTATCTTAAGAGTAATGGGCAGTCATTTAAGTATTAAGGCAGGAGAGTATTATTCAAGTTATATTTTAAAGAGCTCATTCTGGTTACCCCAGGGGGAATGGTTTGAAGGAGATGAGAGTGCAACTAGGGAGACAATAGGGAGGCTACTGTAATCATTCAAGTGAGAGATGTTGGTGGTGGTATTAGTGGAAATGGAGAGAAGCTGACACATTTTAGACAGCTTTTGGAGGTGGAATCTCAGGACTCAGTGCTAGACTGGAAGTAGGGTCTGGAGTGGGGGGATAAGGAAGAAGGAGGTCTTAAGGATTACTCCCAGGCTTGAATAATTGTGTAGCTTGAGTCGCTATTTTGTGTTGGGGGAGATTGAGAGTTTAGTTTTGAACATGGTAAACTTAAAATGCCTCTGAGACATTCAAGTATTTAAACTATCAAGTAGACAGTTGGAAATGTAGGCTTTGAGCCCAGAGGAGAGTCTACGTTGGAGATACACTCTTGGGAGTCATGGGTATATGGATGCATAGTCATCCACAATATTAGATGAGATCACAAGGGAAAAAGTGTACAGAGAGCCTTGGGGCCAAGGACAGGGACAGCAGTGTTTAGAAGGTGCGATAAGAAGGTGCCAGCCAACAAACTTGATAAAGAGGTGCCAGAGAGGTGAGAGAAAGAAAAAAAAAAGTGGTATCCTAGAAGGTCAGAAGAAAGAAGTGGTAAACCGCTGACAAAGGGAGTGGTAAACTATTGAAAATAACTGAAAGGGCAAGCAAGACGGAAAATAAAAAGGATCCATTTAATTTAGCAACAAAAAAATCATTGGTGAGTATAGGAAAAGAAATTCTAGTGGAGAGGTTTTAGTGGAAGCCATGTTGGAACAGGCTGAAGAATGCATGAGAGGTGAGGCAGCAGAGATGGCAGGTATAGACTCTAGAGTTTGTGAATGGAGTAGAGCAATTGGGCAGTAACTGGATGTGGGTTGGGGGGGATCTCGAAGATGCAGATTCTAGTTGATATATATGCTGATGAGAATGAGCCAGCTGAGAGGAAGAAATGGATGCTTCATGGGGGGAGTGGGGATGATCAAAGGAACAAATTCATAAAGAAAGAGGGAAGGAAGGTGGGATCTAGAACAGCATCTTCAAATTCTTTTCATGTACTCCCACAAAATAATAGAACAAAAAAATGTACCCTCTCACCCATTTTTAGTTGATGCCTAAAATTTTCATAATTTTAAATATTTATAAAGGATATACTTTCTATCTATTATATATTATATATGATCTTATTCATTTCTAAAATTCTATTTTGATATTTCATTTTGGATAATTTGCTATGTCTTCAAGTTCACTCTTTTTTTCTGCAGTGTCTAAACTGTTTTTAATTATATGCAGTGATTATTTTTTTATCTCAGACATTTTAGTTTCTATCTCCATAAGTTTGATTTGGGTATTTTAAAAATATCTTCCAAGTTTCTATTTAGCTATGTGAACATATGGAATACAGTTATAATAACTGTTCTTGATGTCCTTATCAGGTAATTTTCATGTAAGTATCAGTTCTGAGTTGGTGTCAATTGATTTTCCTCCTCACTATGAGTCATATTTATCAGCTTCTTTGCATGATAGGGTTTTTTTTTTTTTTACATTTTGGGTGCTGGTTATTTTTGTATTTCTGTAAATATTCTGAGGTTTGTTTTGGGATGCAGTTAAATTACTTAGAAACAGTTTGCTCCTTTCAGGTCTTGATTTTAAGATTTGTTAAGTGAGAATGAGCAATGTTTAAACTAGAGCTAATGAGTTCCCACTACTGAGGCAAAACCCTTCTGAGAACTTAAACCAATGCTCCATAAATTATGAGGTTTTCCAGTTTGGTTAATGAGAATAGGCAATGTTCCAGCTGTGTGTGACTACTGGCTACTGTTCTAATCCTTGGTCTCATAAATCCTGGGTGGTTCTTTCCTTGGCCTCAAGTAGTTTCCTCACACTTAGATGATGAGCAGTGCTCTGCTGAATACCCAAGGGGGCGCTTCGCAGATCTCCAGAATTCTTCTTCTCTGTGCACCTTTCTCCTCTCCAGTATTCTTTCCTGAGCATTCTAGCTATCTTGGTTGCCCCAAACTCTGAGCTACCTCCTCAGCTCAGAAAGTCTATCTGGCCCTGTCTGGATTCTCCTCTGCAATGCATCCTGGAAACTCTCTCAAGCAATAACTCAGGCAATCACAGGGCTCACCTCATTTGTATCTTGTCCATCAGGGATCACTGTCCTTTGTTGTCTGACATCCCGAGTCATGGAAACTGTTGTTTCATATATTTTTTGTTTGGTTGGTTGTTTCAGGAGGAGGGTAAATCTGTCCCCTACTACTCCATCTTGGCTGGAAGGGGACATTATATATATACTTTAAATATATTCTTGTTCAAACCAAGAAGCTTCAGATTTATTTATTTATCTTTTTTTGGTTATTTTTTATTATGTTATTTTTTTATTTAAGAAATGATTTTAATTAATCCTCCCCTCCCCCTGCCATCTACCTCCCCTCTCAGATTCAAATGATTCCATTTTTGGAAAATGTCCACTATATATCCTATTTGCAAAGCCAGTCTTCTGTGTCAAACTCAGCTAAATCACATTGACTTTCCATCAGAAAAAGTCTGATTTTGTTTCTATTAAAAAATTTTTTGTTTTTAATTTTGTTTTTCAATTCAAATAATTCAAATTAAATGGAGAAAGCACAGAACTGAGCTACAGGGCTGCCCCTTTGAAAATTCCCACAGAAGCTCTCTAGGCTTTGTGCTCTCAAGGACTTCCTCAAGTAGAGCATTCTCAAGTAGTCCTTTTGTTTTTTATACTGCAGAATGAGGTGCCAGAGTAGGATTCAAAATGAAGGAGGGGGGTCAATTGGGAAAGTAGAGGTGGAGGAGAGTTGGCTGACCTAAGGCTCCTTCATAGGCTAATGAATATGAGAAGGAATATATGAAGGAAGAAGCTCTGGAAAATGATTCCCTTAAAACTGTTGGTGTCCACTTAACCTTTTAGAAGGTGTTCATGTCCCTGTGGGAATGCAAGCCCCATTGTGAAGGCCTCTGGTACAGTGTGTGAAGCCGTTGATGGAATAATTAACGCTTCCTTTGTTGTAATAGAAGGGATGGCGAAGAAGCAGGCAGGAGCAGGGATAGGTAAGCTGGGGACTTGAAGCCTTAAAGGTGAGGAAATTTCTATCTGATGCCTCCAGTTTTCTTTATGAAGAATGTGTTGTCTACTGAAAAGGGGGCTGTGGAAGGTGGAGAGCATCAAATATTTTAGGAAGGAAGAGAAAATATGAAAAGGTCATTACAAAGAATAGAAACTAGTAACTAGAATGGAAAGTAGCTAGGCAGGGCTGAGAGTCCAGTTGAGGTTGATAGTTATAAATTCAGATCTACATCAATCTACCCAGCTGTGTGATTTTCTTTAGCAATACTGAAGCTCTGGTTTGATGTTTGTGAATTTGGTAAATGTTCATCTTTTCTCTTTTTTGAGGGATAACATGAATAATCACACAGAAGCCTGACAATAAGTATGTTTATCAAGGTCCTTCCAGGGCTCTTCAGCACAGGATAGCTTTGGACAGCCAGCCATTTATACAGCACATAATGGCTTTCTTTTGTTTCTCATCTTTCTAGTGAATTGCATTAAAATTTCTTCTCTTAAGCATAAACACCTCTAGACCTTGAGTTATAGTCACCCCTGTGAACAAGGGTGAGAGAAGAAAGGGTAAGGAAGGTCTGTTTCCTATCCCCAAGCAAATGGGTTCTTGATGCGTGGCATGGAGTGCCAGAGAGCTTGTCGTTGCCCACATGTATTATCAAAGGCTGAGATAAGGCCATCATAGAAGAAAAGATCAGAAACTCTCCAGACAATGGGTGAAGGTTGCAAATCGATGTATCCTCTTTCCTGGCACCCCTCACCTGCCCCTCTGTCCTGGGAGAAGAATGGAATGAGTCGCAGGGTGCTGAGAAAGTTTGGCTTATAAATCTCTTGTGAGATGTCTCTTTCAGAATCAGGCTGAAGCTGGGATATTGCCGAAATATCATGGTATGAGATATGCCATGTGCCAGTAAAATCTGAGATGCTGCCAGTCAAATCAATCTCTAACATTGTCACCAAAGCACCACAGCCATGGAAGGATGGGTTTTCCCATAGTAACTAGCTATACCAAGTTACATTTTAAAAACACAGCACACATACTCTGAGTGTGAGTTCAAGGATCTGTGGCACAAATAGGAGAAATACTCTTGAGTCCCAAATGATTGTTAATATAGTTCTATTTTAAAGTGTCTCAGTGTTAAGAAACCATTTCTTGAATTTTCCAGAGCAAATGTGAAAACTTTGCCTCACAGCATGCTTCTAAGCCTCTCCCCATGTGTCCAGAGCCACACATTCATTGTAACCACCCATGATAATAATAAAGCGAATAGGTCTGCTGAAATTCAAAGGAAATTGAAAATGCTTTAAACCCTGCTTTCCAAAATTGGGGCTAGAAAGGTGGGCTGGATTACCCACTAAAGTGAAGTGCCTGCTGTTGGTTTAGGCCATTTGTGGTGCAAAGTGAAGTTTTTGATTGCCACTGGGTCCTTCCAGTCCTTTGGGCCTTGAGGCGTAAAGAACAAATCCAGTTGGTACCTCAGCTGCTCTGGCTCATCTGCCTTCCAGTAGGGCTATATGGCCATGGCCAGGAGGAATGGGACCCAGAAATCCCCAATAGGGTCCTCAGGTGTGCCCAAATTCCTGATGCCTGCCTCCTTCCCCAGGCTCTAATATTTCAGTGGTTGTGTTCAGGCAAAGTTTTTGAAGCTCCAGTCCCAGACACCAATGTTTGCCTCTGCAAGACACAAAAGAGAGTGTGGAAGAGCAGTTTCTTTTGGTCCAAGTCTCTGCTGCACTCCCACAATTCTCAAGAAGAGCCTCGGTGATCTGTTGAGAAGCATTGAAGATGCTGGCTCTCTTTTGAGTCAAGGCCAGACTTCTGCTCATGCTCAGGAGGAAGGGCTCTCCTGTCCTTCCTCTGGCTGATTATCAGGTGAGAACAGGGCTCTCGCAGCTTAGCTGTGTGATAACAGGAGGACACGGTCCATGATGCAGAATAGTCAGGACCCCAATGAGCCGCCCTAGGCCACAGAAGCTGTATTCTACTTGGACATGAAGAGAGACAGGTCCAAGCAGATTTCCAGGGGACAGGTCCAAGTTAGGTCCTAGTCACTGCCTCCCCTTCCTGATGTCAGGCGTCAAATGGGTTTGATTTACTTATCTTGCAAAGTATTCTGTCATTCCTATCCATGGTCTTCTGTCTCTTTCACAACTCCTGTCTCATTTGGGTTTCTGTTCCACTTTTCATGGGTGACTTGGGGTGAGAGGCAGGTCTCAACAATATAGGAACAAAACAAAACAAAACAAAACACGCCCTGATTTGTCTCCAGCTCTACCAAAGACTGTCTGTCCCTAGGACACTTCCTTCCCCTTTGTGTTACTCATCTGTAAAATGGCCTGAATCAGGGGTTTTCATACCACATTCTGTGGAGCTATCAGAAGCTTGAGCAGTTCCCCAGGGGCCCCTGAGAGGCATAGCAGAAAGGGGGGCTAAACTGGCTCTGTACTCTCCCAGCCAGCACCCACCAGAGTAGCTGCTTTTTATCTGTTTGTATACCATATCAACAACAATTCTTTGAAGAAAAGGTCCTGAGGCTACAAAGTTTGAAAACTGCTGGAACAGATGATCATTAAGGTAATTTCCAGTCTGAGACGCTTAGATTTCTAAAGCCCAGCTCAAGTCTAGAAAGCCCACCTCCTCTAGAAAGTCTTAATGGTTATCCAGTCCTAGGTACTTGAGCTCCAGTAATATTGATGATGACAAGCATATGGCCCTCAGTGACGCATTGGCACCTGTGCTGATGTGTAAGCTGTTTCTTCAGCTAGACAGTGAGCAACTTGAGAGCACATGTTGATTTTCTTTCCATGCCTCTGTCCCCTTATAGTACCATATGCAGAGTAGGTGTTCAGTAAACTTGCTGATGCCAAATAAGTGTTATGAGCTCTCACATGGGATGAAGCCTTCCTAGAGAGACTCATTGCTTTGAGCTTAGGGAGGAGTCAGCCTCTGGTCTCCTGAGGGCCACCGGAGAGACCTGTCCTTAGGAAGCCGGGGACCCTACCTGGGGAACAGCTTTCGATTTACACACTCCCAAAAAGGGCAGGCCTGAGTTCTCGCCTTAATTGAACTCTGTTCCACCTCTACTGCCTTCAGTGTATCTCCTGGCAGTGGCTCTCCATGCACCTGCCTCTGAACCTGGGAAAAAGATCAGCTAGGATACTCTGCGGCCAGTAGGAGTCTTAGTCGAATCTGGAGGAACTCTGGTCTTGCTCAGAGTACAGCTCTCTCTCAAGATGGAGGCCTAAAGGGGGAAGGAGGGAAGTTTACTAAGAGACACCTGAGAAGGCAGGTCATAGGAGGGTGCTACAAGTGAAAGATCAGGACAGCCACAGACCAATGTCCCTGGGGCAGGTAGCCAGGAGGAGAGTGGGAGCTGTAGTAGTGGAGTGAGTCTGGAAACCTGCTCTGCCATTTACTAGCAATGCGATTTGGGTAAATCACATTAACTTTACTTAGTCTCAATGTCTTTACTTGTAAATTGGGGACAAAAGAACCTGGCCAACTGCAGTGTACCCAAGTGAGACAATGGGTATGAAAATGTTCTGTAAACTGAAAGAGGCAGGGATGGAAAGGATTCTGATTGTTCGTTAGCTACTCTTCCCTGCTAGAGCAGCTTCTGATGAAGATGTTCCAAGGCTGACCAGCTCTCCTCCCGCTTCACTCCCAGCCACCATCTCTACAGGGCCTTGCATTTCTGGTCAGACTGGGGTGTGTGTGTGTGGGTTGCGGGGGAGGTGTAGGGCTGTTCAGGACAGAAGCCCAGGCCCAATTCTGGTCTAGAGGAGCTCCCCAAAGAGAAGGCAGTATCCTGATAAAGAGCCCCTGAAAGGTGGGAGGCCCAAGAGGCTCCCAAGTTTCCCCAGGGCTCTTTTGCTTGGTGAGGTACCTCTGCAGGGTCCTAAGGACTAGGCCCCTAAGTCTCACTGAAATTCTTGCCACTTGGCATGGGGGCCAGGTCAGCCTCCCCTGATACTTGGTGCTACACATCTGGCCTTCTCCCTTCCAGTGTGTGGGTCCTTGTTGGCACTGTAGGGGCAGATGAGCCCTCGGCAAGTCACAAGAAGAACTTGGTGTTTCCTTCCAAAGACCTTCCCTACTGAATCCTCTAGATGTGGGGGGTAAGCAGCAGCCGGGACCAAGGCTGGAACATTTGGCAGGGTTTAAAGTCCACAGCTGGAGGGTGAGACCTCTCCATGCTGATGTGGGGAAACACAACCAGGTTCAAGCCTGGCACTGCCCCTACCTTGTCATCCCTGACAGGCTTTGTGCCCTGGTCCGGCCTCTCTGGGCCTCCCTCAACTACTGTAGCCTGAAGTGTGGGTGCTGGGCCTGCGCAGCCAAACATCTGGCAGATCTGGTTGGCTGTTGGGCAGCACCACAGGGCTGCCATCCCCTGGCCCTCCACGGCCCTTCCAGGATGAGCTGCTCTGGTGGGAAGCGGGTAGTGATGGGTCGTACACGGTCTCCTTCAGTGCCAGCCACAGGGTGTCCCGTTTCTCGTTCAGCTGGCCCCGCTCAGGTACTGATTGCTTAGTTTCATCCAGGTCCTCTGGGGAGGCACCCACAGAATCTGGCACACGGGCACTGGGCTCAGAGGTGCTTAGGCATGTCTCGTCGGAGACACTGAGCCCCTCCAGAGTGCTGGCTGAGGAGCAGAGGCAATCAGGTGGCTCTGCAGCCTTTGGCTTAGGAACATGGGCTGGGGCTTCCGGTGATGCCTGCATGGGCTCAGCCTTCTGCCCTTGGGAGTTCTGCCTGGCCCGGGTTTTGGGGCTGGAGCTAGCCTGCTTATAGGGGGAGGATGTCTGCAAGGCTGGACATTGGCTGAAGACTGCCTGGTGGTCCAGGAACAGCTCCCTTGGGGAGGCAGGGGCCAGTGGGGCCCGGGAGCAGCAGGGGCCATCATGTAGCTGTAGATCCTCAGAAAGCACTGAGGGCCGGTGGGACAGTTTGCTGGTGGCTGTGCTGGTGTCAAAGCTGGGGCTCCGGCGCCGTGCCAGGGGCTGTAGCTCATACTGCTCTGTGCAGGACCCGGGATGCCCCCCGACTGGCCCTGATCGTGGACGGCCTGCCTTCTCCCCACCAGGCTCCCCAGTTCTAGCATCCCACGGCAGGTGGGCACAGGGCCAGAGGATCTGCCCACAGTTCTTTTCTGGTCCAAAAAAACAGCAGAGAGATTGGAAGAAGAAGCTGGCAAAGCCACAGCTGACGCACTTGACCATCATGAGGATGATGCCCAGTTTGCGATAGAGCAGCACTGTGGCAGGCAGCATGAGCACACCAGCCGCAAACAGGGCTGCAGCCCCCACGGCCGTGGCGCAGCTGGTCTGGCGCAGCGAGAAGGCCACACGGCTCAGACGGTCCGGGTGTGGGCACAGGTGATAGGAGATGCAGTAGTTAACGGTGAAGTCTACTGAGAGGCCCACAGAGGCAGAGAGAAAGAGAGCCTCGGCAGTGTTGAGCTGCCACTCAAGTAGAACCAGGAGCCCCACTGTGAGCAGTACGGTGCCTGCCACAGCTGCCACGGAGAACAGGCTAAGTGGAACGTTCCAGGTGCCCAGCAGCAGTGTGGCAAAAGCCAGCGCCAGAGCCAGGCCCAGCACCACAGCAGGCTCTGTGCTCAGGCTGTGCTGCAGGCTGTACAGCTCCAGACGACTGGTGAACCAACCCTGGCGGAGGCCGGAAGGTGCCCTGCCCAGCTCCGCTGCCAGCCAGTGGCTGACCTCAGTGTAGAAGTGGTGGGCCTGGCTGTAGTCTGGACTATACTGGAAGTTGGTCTGAAACTGTAGAACCAGGGCAGCCAGGCTGCCCTCGGTATTGAAGCGGGGTCCCAGGTCATGGGTGCTATTGGGGCCTTGCTCCAGAGCCATCATCCTGAGGCAGTGCAAGAAAAGCTGGGGTGCCCAGGGGAATCCTGAATGGCCACAGCACAGGCCAGGCCCTAGGCGGGCACAACCAGGACTCTCCATCCAGTGCTGGAGGGCCTCTATGAAGCACAGTGTGGGCCAGCCCTCCGGCTGGGCACCAAAGAAGCTCTGATTCCGAGCTCTGTTGCAGAGTGCCCGCAGCCAGCGCTGGGCCTCAGGACCGCTGGCCGAGAAGGCAGGGTCACTCACCAGTGAGCTGTTGCTGCGAGGGTCCAGGGGGTCCCCAGTGTCCACGGGCAGAATGCCCCACACCAAAACCACGGGCATGTGGCCACCCTCGCCCTCGGGCAGCCGCTCGAATAGGAACTGCTGGCGGTACTCCGCGTCGAAACGCTCGAAGGGGTGGCTGGGCCGGAAGACTTGGCCGCGGGGCGGCGGCAGGGTGGGCAACCGCAGGCGGGGGCTGACGCCAGCGATGTAGGCTCCCCCTGCCGCAAGCGCTGCGAACCAGCAGATCCAGATGTAGCGGAACTTGATGACGCCGCAGGGCAGGAGGCGCTGGAAGAGCAGGCGCGAGGTGCCCGCTGTGGCTCGCCGAATGCCGCGGAGCCGCCGGTGCAGCGCCAGCGCAAGCCTCCGGGGCGCGCTGCCGGCCCACGGGCCCCATGCCCGGGCCGCACAGCCGCGCGCCAGGTAGCGTTCATGGAGCACGGCGGAGGAGGGCAGCCAGGCCAGCGTGAGCGCCAAGTGCGCCAGCACAGCGGTGCCCATGTAGAGGGCGAAGCAGCGCACCGCCGGGAGGCGGCTCAGGTAGCTGGCATAGAAGGCAGCGCCCGTGGTGAGGCTGGAGACCAGCAGCAGATAGCCGAAGTGGTGCATGGTGCGGCCCACACGCTGCGCCAGCCCCCCAGAGGGCAGCTGACTCTTGCTGAGGCGCCAAAGATCAAAGAAGATGAGAGTGTGGTTGGTACAGACGCTGCTGAGCAGGACGAGCGCTGCCAGATTGACGAAGGGGAAGTAGGCCATGCGGAAGGCCACTCTGTAAAGAAAGAAGGCCACCAGCAGGGAGCCCAGCACCCCCAGCAGCACCATGAGCGTGAGGAAGAGAGAGCGCAAGTAGACGGCGATACTGAGGAAGATGGCGGCCAGGGCCAGCAAGGGGTACACTGTATCCTGGGCCAGGTAATGCCTCAGCAACTCCTGCTTGAGGCCCAGATCCATACCAGTGATGGACGTGTAGTTGTCAGAGAGCCCCCAAGTAGTGGCTAGGCGGTCCAGGTAGATGCTCATCATGGAGGCACCCTTTGGAGTGGGCAGGAAGAGCAAGCTGTACTTCAGGGAGGGCACCTGGTAGTCAGCGGTCTGGGGACTCAGAAAGTCCCTGTCCAGCAGAAAGTGCAGGAGTTGGTAGATGGCACTGCTCTGGGAGCACTTGGTGGGAACCTGGGCACAGCGTGGTGGCTTGTTCTGCCCGGGTCCCAGACAAGAGGGCACCAGGGCACCACGGTGGTAGTAGAGAGCACAGGCCCGCAGTAGGGCCAGTGTACGGGCTGTATCTGCTTGAGTAGTGTCCAGGCAGGAGGAGCGGTTAGAGAGCACTGCCACATAGTTGCCCAGGGACCAGCTGGGGCAGCACTCATTGGCTGTGGTACGCTTGCACAGAGCCCCAAAGTGGGTGTGGGAGCGGATCTGTAGGGTAGGGCACAGACAGCAAGTAGAGCTCAGGGGCAGTGCAAGGGCCCAGGTTTCCCCAGCCCTGTCCAAGACCCTCTCATTTCCTTTCAAGGTGCAGGGCAGAGGCAGAAACATATCTCGACAGCCTGGCATAACTGGCTCATCTCAGAGCTGCCTTTGGCTCCTGGCCCAGGTGTCAGCAGCTATATTTTGACTCCATCAAAGAGGAAACTCAGGGATACTGCCAAGGCCTCAGCCTGAGAGATCCTGCCCTAAGGGCCCCTGTAGGCCATCCACCCCAACTCTGCACTGCCTGAGCCAGGAGGAAGAATGGAAGTGGCAGCCACAGAGGGAATAGGGCCAAAGGTCCAGGGAACTAGAAGTAAATGGCGAGAAAAGTGCCCCAGGATCAGGGGCACTGCCAAACCTTAGCCCACTCTCTCTGTAACCTGGTCTGCTTAAACCTTCTTAGGCGAAGGGCTGTTTCTTTTTCAGACCTCATGTCTCCTTTTCTCTCCCACCTGCTGTGCAGTTACAGTAGCTGGTGCACAATAGCTGGTGCAGTTACAGAGAGCACCAGTCTGAGAACCAGAGGCCTTGTTCTGCTACGAGCTGGCCGTATGGTCTTGGATCTGAGATCATGGTGACAATAGTGGCATTTACAGAGAGATTACTATTGATAGTCATTATGCTGTAGTTTTACAAATTCTATCTTAATTGTCACAACATATTGATGATGAAAATACCATCCTTATCCCCATTTTATATGTACAAAGACCGAGGTATATAACCTCCTGAGAGGTTAAGAAACATGCCTGAAGTTACACATTTAGGGAGTATTAGAGATGGCCTTGAATTCAGACATCTGACTCCAGAGTACATGTTATTACCCAGTGTCTTTGGTATTTCAGATACCCTTGTGTGAAGTGAGCAGTGTGGGCTACTTAGTGGTGTTCACACTGTTTTTAGCGGCAAATCTTTCTGCAAACGTTATGGTATATGGGTTCTCTTAGCTAGCATGATTACATTGGCACTATTTGGGTTGATGGGGCTGGGGCCCATGGGCTGCGGCCTCTGCAACAGCTCTTGAGGCTCCTTTTTAGGACCTTTAGGGAATCCCCAGGCTCTGCATAGTCTGTCTTTCTGCACTGGTCCTGACTCTTCTGAAAACAATTGACTCTTCTTTCCCCACCCAACCTGGAGCCACTCAGCAGGGCTGGAATAATTTTCTAAGCTCTTCCTCAGTCCACCCTAGCAGTCCTGGTTCAGCTGTATTTCTTTGGGATCAGGTCTCTGGTAACCCCGCACCCCATGCCCCAACCCCTGACATCTCCCCAGTCAGCTCACCTGGTCCTGTTCCATCCGACACATGGAATGGATGGCATGCAGGTTCCACAGGCTGCCCGCTGAGGTGGACATGAACACCAGCTGTGCATAGCTCTTCTCTGCAACACATCCCCCAGAACTCAGCCCTTTGACCCCAGGTCCTGGGCCCACCAAAGGGAAGATGCTTACTTGGGGCCAAACGAGATTCAGATTCTCAGGATCCTGAAACCTGTGTCTGGCTGTTTCATTCTGGGCCTGCATCTCAGCTCCTGTGCCCCACCCACAACCAGCTTGACCCTACGTGGCTGGAGCACCTGAGACCTGCCTTATCTTCCCAGATATAACCCAAGTTCTTTATTTTGATTGTGGCCAGCTGGCCTCCTTCGCGTTCTGTCTCCCCAAATTTGTTCTCCTGGAACCCTCCTGTTCTTGTAGGTGGGGTGGGGATCACCACTAAAGCCAGGAATTGGCCAGGCTGCAGCTTACCAGGGGGGCCACAGAAGAAGCTCTCCTGCTCTCTGCCCTCCAGCGGCTCCACCATCCTCTGGGGCCGGACCATGCCTTCTTGGCTACTGCTCCAGAGTGCAGGGCTCAGAGTGGTGTAGGGATTTGAGCTGAGGTAGAAAGAAAATCGATGCCAGGTACCATCAAAGGGTGGAGGGCTCAGAGGAGGCCAGATACTACTCCCCAGGGGCCCCAGCAAGCTCCTCTGACTTGCCTATGAGAGGATCACCTGATGGCCCCTCCCTACTTCCCCCAGCAGTGAAAAGATGAAAACTCATTACCTATTCAGCTCAAGGTCTGGGGAAAGGGAAAGCAGCTTCTTGGGGCCTGTAAAGGCCTGCAGTGCTCTCCATACCACTAGCTTGCGTCCAATGTCCGTGTCCCGAGGCTCAAAGCCCTGTAGGGAGGAGGGCTGAGAAGATCAGGCAAGCAGGAGGGGGCTTCTCCATCTGGCCCTTCTTGGCTCTGCCCCCTTGGGTCCCTGGAACAGGGAAGGCCAGCCTTCCTGCCTCGATTGTTGAATGAAAGTATCATCTCTATACCATCTCCCCAGCTCTCTCTGGAGGTTGAGAGCCCACCACTGCCATCCTGTCCCAAGCTGAGCCACTCCAATTTTCTGCCCCAGACTTAGCTGAAGTGGTCAGGTCGGAGGGCCCCCTTCTTTCCCTTTGGCTCCTCACCAGCAAAGGCTTGGAGAAGTCAGGCAGCTGGCCCCCCAAGAGCCCAGCCAGGGTGCAGAGGAGGATGACAGCCAGACACAGCAGTAGCACAGCCACTGGCCACTCGGCAATCAGCTGGGAATAGCTGAGAAAGAGAAAGAGAGCCCACATGAGTTGGAGTTGAGTGTGGTAGAAGGGCCTAGGAACCGCCCTAGAGTGGGCATAGGAACCGCCAAGAAGGGGGGGGCGGGGCTATGCTAGGCACAGCCTGGTCACCCTAAACCTACCTCTTTGGCATCTGGAAGGCCCGTTCCTGCCTGTGGAAGAGAAGAAAAGACACTTGCTTGCCAGAGTCCTCTTGTAAGGTGGGAGGTAGGGGTTGGGGGTTAGAAGAAGATGGTATAAAATTAACCCTTTTAGACTTTCCCACTCCCCAGCTGCAACCCTTACTTCTTCCTCCATCCAGGCTGCCTCCTCCATTAGATGCAGGGGACATCCTGGGCTGCCTCCTTATGGAGTCCAGAGCTCAGGGAGTTGGCCCCAGTTTTAAGCCCTGCTCTACCATCCAGTGGCAGCTGGCAGGCTTCTGGACCCCTTCTTACCTGACGCTGACCACATGGTGCTGCACTGATGGTGGCTTCCAGGCCCCATCATGCTGTGAGCGGGCTGGGGAAGGGCTGAGGCTGGAGCCATGGGAGCACAGAGCTGCCCGGTCCCCAAGCCCTGGCAGGGAACTTCCACCCCGGTATTCCTGTGGTGCCCGGGCATAAGTGAAGTGGGTAGGGGCCAAGGGGCTGGATGGGCCCACAGGCTGGAGGGTGGCAGTTGCTGGTGGAGGTCCTGAAGAACTGGAAGGGTCCTCAAGGGGGCAGCTGTGGAGGGAGGAGCTTCTCTCTGGGCTTGCCTCAGGGGCCACAGCCTTGCTCTGGGACCTGGGGATAGAGGAGGCAGGGAAGATCAGATTGGGGACAGTGATGGGTCACCCTGTGCCCTAGCATTATTCAGCAAGCCAGCTGAGACAAGGAGACAGGGGCTTGGGTTTTTCTATTATTAGACCTGGAGGAAAGGCAAGAAGGGTGGGGGCCCCAGGTCTATACCACAACCTACCTCATGGGGTCCATTGTCTCATTACCTCATCTGTCCATGCACTGAAAAAACATTATTGGCAGCCTGCTATATGACAAACACTGTGCTAGGCAATAAACATGCTTTTACATGTATGATCTTATTTACTCTTTACAAAAACCCACAGGGGAAGTCTTTTCCTTGGTTATAGATTTGAAAACTGAGGTTCAGTGAGGTGTGAAGAGCTGGGTCTTGAACCCAGTTCTGATTTGCATTCCTGTGCTCTTTCTGCTACAGTTGTCAGTTCATTCTCTTGTGAGGCGTTTATTGAGCATCTGCTGCACTCTTGTTTCCACAGATAATTGCATGGCTCACACACTCTCTTTATTCTAGTCTCAGTTCAACTATTACCTTCTTAGAGAAGTCTTCCCTGACTATCCTCTCTAAATAATCACCCATCCGCTCTTCATCCCTCTCCCTGCTTTATATTCAGAGCATTTGCCACAACCAGATATTATATTATATAGCTGTCTCTTATATGGAATGTGAGCTCTGGGAGAGAAAGAGTCTGGTGCATTCATTCATATCTTTATCCCCAGGGCCTTGAACCGTGACTTGCACACAGAAGGTGCCCAGGGAATGTTTGTTGAATGAATACTAACTGCCAGACAGGCTGCTAATAGTGGTACTAGCATGAAGAAGGTCCAGTCTTTGTCCACCAGGCACTCATAGTAGGTGGCAGATGTGGACACCTACTCCACATCTGTGAGATAAGAAGTCAGAGGGCTAAGAGAGCCCAGAGGAGGGTTCGACCTTCACAGGGATGGGGGTAGCCAGGGGAAAGTTTGGTAGGGCATCTGCTTGGGCCATGGGGCAGAAGATTTGCTTTGCAAGGGTGTGCACACTTGGGAGAGGGAGTTGGCACTCCCAAGGAACTTGCTAGGGAGGAGTCAGAAGTAGATTCCTCCTTCAAAATTACTCACGAGGGCAGCACTCTGTGCAGGCACCCAGCCCCACTCCTTGAGTGCAGGGCTAGGTGGAGTCCCATCCTAGTGACAGGATTGCCAGATCTAGAACAGAGTGCCGAGGGCCTCTGCATGGAGAGTTTCCCAGGAGTTCTGGGCTGGGAAGCCTTGACAGAGCCCTGTCTCCTTCCTCACATTTGTCTGGATCACTTGGCCTGCCAGAGCTTATATAGCTCCCACAGGAGGGCCAGGTGTGTGCTGACTCAGCCCTGGCTTCCAGTCCTGCCTGCTGCACTGCTGAAGGGGCCATGGGCCAGAATCCTGATGCAAGTGGATATTGCCCATGGAGGCTGGGTTCCACCCAGAGACCAAGTAGAGGAACTGAAAAGAATAGGCAAGCCTATCTTCTTCCTCCCAGAAGGCTGGCTGGCTGGCATAGCAGTCTAGGAAGAATGATCCTTGTGCTGAGAGCAAAATGGGGAAGCAGCAGACGTAGGTTCCTGGCTTCATCATCCTTTAGCTCTGGGGCCTTGGGAAAGACACACAATTCTTGGAGCATTGGCATTCTTGTCTGTTGAGTGAGGGTATGATGATAATGACCCCTCCCAGGTTTGGTATGAGGATTAACTGATATAACATATGTGAGGTGCCTGGCATGGAGCCTGGCATGTGGAAGACATGTTTGCTTTCCTGCTGCTTATCACACTCAGTGCTGCAGGGAGCATGTAGTTTAAGAAGTATATTTATATTTATAATTTGACCTCTTTAGGCACCTCACACAATATATATCTTTACTTGAGAACTTTTCATACCTTGAGAATCTCACTACATAGATAATTATAAATACTTTCCTTTTTGTATCCAAAAGCCGCATCAGAATTTGATCTCATGATTTAAATCACTGATACTTATTTTAACTAACTCAAAATTTAGAAAAATAGGAATTTGAACAATGTTGTTCTAAAGCAAGCCCTCAGATGACCCCATAACATTAATGTCATAGCAACCATTGTCCTGGCAGAAAAAAAACCTTATGGGCCCATCTTCGTGGGCCAAAAGGGAGCTGGATAAATGGCCTGGGTTTATGTGTGTAAGTATGGACATCTACTTGTTTAAGATTTACCTTCTGCAGATCTTTTTTGAGCACCTATCACATTTTGGGCACTGTGTTTGATCTGGGTTGGATCCTGAGGGCATGAAGATGACCCATTAGTTTTGTTCTTCCTTTTTAGGCAGGGCATGCTTTCCAGGGATCAGGAGGGTGGGACAGCCAGGGTGCCTATTCCAATTGCCCATGGCCTTAGAGAACTCTCTGAGCACTGGGCTTGTCTTAGGAACCAGGAACCCACTTGGAGTGTCAGTTTCTTTTTCATTAAGGGAAGCCAGAAATTTAGCCAGTGCAGGAGGAGAACAGGAGCACTCTTCTTTAACCAGTCTGCCAAACCTCATAAGTCCAATTCCTTCCTTAGGTAGCTTCTCTTCAAGAGGGTTTCTAACATCTATTGTCGGTTTGCTTCTATTGGGTTCCTCCTGGCCCCAGCCCCTTCCTTTCAACCCCTTCTATCCCTCTTTGGGTACCTAGGATCAGCTGTTCCCAAATCTCACCCTTCTTGACTGTGCCCATCATTGTCAGTGTGGCAGAATTCGAAGCCCTCCACATTCCAACCACTGTAGAACCAGGCCTTTGTCTCAATCCTCCCAAGGAGAACAGCCAAACTCTTCTCAGAATAAAAGCTTTGTCTTTCCAGCCCCTGCTGCCCTCTGTTCTCAGGAGACTTATTAATAATACGAGTTAAGCACTCCAGGCCTTGCCTCCCCAGGGGCTTTCATTCTCACCCTCTCAGTTCCATGGCTCTGACTGGGATGAGCAACTTTCTGGGCTGCTTGCCTGGGCCAGCTGGCTTGTAAGCCAAGTGACTGGGGTGGGCAGGCGGATAGAAAGTGGTGACGCAGGCCTCCTCAAGAGGCCAAAGTCACAGAAGTCAAAGCCTAGCTAACAGGGCCCCAGACACAGAGCCCCCACTTGGGAGCCTTATAAGAGGCAATGTACATGTGCATTAACCTTGCCCCCAAGCCCTCACACACATAGCCATATGGACATCCATGTGATCCCGCAGAGTGGCCAGGATAGGTAGAGGAGCAGCTCATGTCACTAGGAAAAGAAAAAGGTAATTTTAAAAACACAAAGAATCAACTCTGTAGTCAATGCATTAGTAAGGGACTCTGTGTGTGTATGTGTGTGTGTTTGCAGATGCATCTGCTTGCCATAATATTCACTGTGCATCTATCTCCAGAGTTCTACTTAGCTCAGCAGGAACATGTTTGTGTTTCTTTAATTGAATTGAACTGAGTCCCTTTGCCTGATTAGTGTCCAGGATATCTTGGGAAAGTACAGTGAGGGGCCAGAGTTTCAAAGGAGTTACGGGAGAAGAGCAAGTGGTTCCTGTGCCCAAGAATGGCCCTCATGTGCAGGGGAAGTGAGCAGACCAGAGAGAGCTGATCCTTGGCAAAATATCCAAGGCACCAAATGACTCTCTAGCCCCTTCTAGGCAGATGTTCCTGGCCCCAGGCCTCTGCTCTGCCCTGTCACTGTCCTTGCCCTGTCCACCTCAAGCTCTTTGGGCAGGCTATAGTGCCAGGCGGTCCCCTGGTCTAGGGACCACATCCATCCTATCTCACCCCCTTGAAGAAAGCTCTGTGCCTTTCTGATGGAAATGTAGCTAAACCGGTCCAGGCTGATCTGTTAACAAGAGGAAGAAAAGATTTTTCTCTACTTGTGGGGCTTCCTCTTGCTCTGAGGTACAGAATATATATTTTAACTGGAGCAGTCTGGAGACAATGCGTCCACTTCTGCTTATTGCCCCCAAAGAATGCCTCTTATTTTAGTCCAGGCAGGAGAGAAAGGCAGTGTTATGTCAGGGGAGGGATTCTGGAGGCGGCAGTTCAGGCAGGGCACAGAAATTGTGCCATATTGCTACCTGGCTGGGCTGTTTCCTCACACATATGGTGGAGGAAGAGAGAGGAGAGGCCCCGAGATCTGGGCCCTCAATAGGAAGGTGTTTCTCCCGTCCAGTCAGCTTGGGACTCCTTTGGGGATGGTTCTGAACGAGGCCTGAGCCTCAGAGCCTCTGGGGAATGCAGGTAGCTGCCATAGGCAGAGACTCGAGCCTACATGTGCGCAGCCCGCCATGCAAGGCAGAGTAGAAACTGACGGTGATGGACAAAGACAGTCCCAGGCGTGGCCACCGAGTATCTGCCTTCCCCAGGACACAAACCTTGGCGAGCCTCCCATCTACGGTACATGCATACCCTCCAGCACACTGACACGCTGGAACCTGGACTGAGGTCACTGAGGGCTTGGGGCTTATTGAGAAGACACAGGGGCAGGGCCTAGAGGGAGGGACTTTGGAGAAAGGAAGGGCAGAGAATCCCAGGCCTTTGAGGTAAGGTAGGAACAGTGGGTGGGGCAGGTACCCAGGGCGGTGAGGGCAATGGGGCGCTGACAGTAGGGGTTATCAGGGAGAGGGAAAATTGACCCGACAGAGCGAGGGCGTGGCCAGGGGGCTGGGAGCACCGAGGTGCCGGAAAGGGGCTCTGGGAAGAGCTGGGGGAATGAATGGGGCGACATACGGCTGCTACTGGGAATACCCGAGGCGGGGGTGCATGGAAGGTCTGTGAGCTGGATTTGCGGAGCGCTCCGCCCTACCTGTTCGGGGAGCTGCCGTCTGGGGCCAAGAGCTCCCCCTCGGGCCGCTGCTCCCCTTCCGGACCTGGGCCGGGAGCCGGACCTCTGCTGCTAATGCCGCTACCTCGGTCCATGCCCGTGGGCGGCGCCGCTGTCCGGGAGCTGGTGCTGAAGCGGTCGCGGTGGCGATCTTCTGCGCATGCGTAAACTCTGGGCGGGCCGATAGCTAGGCGGGGCAGGCAAGAGGCCCAGCCACAGGGCGCGGCACCAGGGGGCGGGGACAGAGGCTTCCCGCGCGGCTGCCCAGTGTTGGAGGCTCGCTGTGTTTTAAGACCCGCAGGCTGGTGGTGTGGGCCTCTCTACTCAGGTCTGCTGTTGGGACTCCCACAGTCTGACTGTAGTCCGCACACCGGCTTTTCCTGGGAGGCATCGGTCTTCCCATAAGAACAGGAATGGAGACCCCCAAGCACAGTATAGAGAGCCTCACAATTGAAATGCAGACTTTTCTAGTCGGAAAGAGGGAGCAGTTCCGCGACAGCACTTCACTGTACAGGACACCAAGGGGTTAAGAGGTGGGGCGGCTTTAGTCTCATATTTATCTCTGCTTGGTTCAGCGGGGCTTCGCCCCCGCCCCGCACCCCTCCTCCGCCCCTGCTCCTCCCCAGTGGGCTTGGCGCCTGCTCAAGTTGGGTCTTTCTTTACGTTCGTCTGGACCCGGACCTGGACCTGGGTCTGCGTCCATCAGACGTGGAGCCCCAATCCTGTTATTCAAGTGCGGAGTATGGGGATGGGGAAAGGAGAGACACTCAGAGAAACACCCACTTCAGCCTGGGAAGTGCCCAGTAGCCACTCACTCCAAGTCACTTTCTGTCCCAGGTCAGGGAATGGCAATGAGGGAAGGAAGATGTGATGGGCTGTGGACAGGCTGGCTAAAGGGCTGTGGTAACACTAGAATAGATAGGGACAGTGTAAGAAGCCTGGCAATTGGCAAGTGGAGAGGGACCCAGATGTGATTTGGATGGGCAGAAAGGGTTTCACAGCAAGCAGACTGGCTGTATGTGTATGGAGATGCCTTGGCTGAAGAATGGGGCTAGGGAGAGCATCAGAACCCAAGAGCTTTTGGAGTATAGATATCCCTAAGCTGTGTACAAATGCCACTCTATGAAAGGCATAGATCGATAGAAGATGGGGATGGGTCAATCTAGACATGAAGAAGTGGTGGGCTTGCCCTGAGTAGCTTAGTTCGGTTAGAGATAAAAGGCCAGCCCATACATTGGTGCCAACTGGGTAGGGCGTGGTCAGGCCCATGTGATAGTCAATAGAAGGAAGCAGTATGCAAAGAGAGAGGACCTCTCTCTTCCTAATGGGCTAGGCTTCATGTTGATGGTGGAACTTCAGCTGGCTTGGTGGAAAGGCATTCCTGACATGGGGGTGGGGTGGTGGTGGTGAACTGTACAAAGTTAAGGAGGCTGGAAAATTCAATGTGTATTCAGAGAATGGTGAGAAATACATCTGGACAGTAGGGGTTCATTGAAGGCTTCTGATCTGTAGAGAGAGGCATGCAAGATGGAACTTTGGAAGGCCCACCAGGTCTGGGTATATATGATCGGGTAGAGATGATGAGGCCACACTTGAGGCCCTTTGATGGGAGAAAGCAGAAGTGAAAAGGAAAGGGTGGCCTTATACAAGCATATGCTATGGAGACCACTGAGCCAACCTTCTGAGAATGCCCGGCTGGGTACCCCATTCTCACGACTAGGTAACTCAGAGACCACAGTGCTCCCTGAGTGCCAGGTTGGATGTGAAGGAAGACAGGCTCCTTTAGGAGTAAAACATGGCTGTTAGGAGGCTATTTATTAGAAAGAGAAGATTCTGGTTCAGGCCCCATGTCAGGTCAGCAGGACAACCTACTCAGGCTCCCCATTCTTGTGTTCTGTTTCTTCTGCTTCTTCAATGATGTGGACCAGGGGGTGGTCCACAGGTCCCTGGGGGATGGCTTCCTGGAGGATGGCTTCCTGGAGGATGGCTTCCTGGAGGATGAACTCCTGGAGGATGGCTTCCTGGAGGATGGCCTCCTGGAGGATGGCCTCCTGGAGGATGGCCTTCCCCAGGGCAGTGCCCAGGGCCATGGCCAGGCCCACCACAATGGCCATGCTCCTGTGGAAAGCCAAGTGAACAATGTTAGAGTCAGAAGTCAGTGCCAATCTTACCCCAAATCAACTCCCCCTCTTCTTCTCTCTTCTCCCTACTATAGAGGACTGAGGATTCCTGGGCACAAGCAGAGGATCATAGTAGAGGACTGGGAGGCAAGAATAGCAGTGACAGCTTCTAGCTCTGGGCCTTTTGCCTTGATGAAGCCAGAGCACTGAGCAGACAAAATGGGAGGAACCTACATTCTTTGGTTTCTATTCTTTGAGCTAAGATATGACACTTACTCCCTGGGACCTCAGTTTATTTTATCTGTAACTAAGAAGCATAATTATCTCATCTTCTCCCTTTCGTCACCCAGGAACCCTTGCACAGTGACTAGAGGTTTTACCATGCTTGGAACTGCAGGCTGACTATACCTAGAAGTGAGGGTGGGCCTAGGGAGGCTACAGAGGAGTTCACTTTGGGCCAGTGGCAAGAAGGAGACAGGAGGCAGGGTCCTGGGAGATATAGGAGCCAAGGAGGAGGGGGAGGCCAGAGGTAGGAGGTGGCAAAGCACAGGATGTGCGTGTTCTCCATTGTAGGTAGTTTATGCATGTGTGTTGGTACAAGGGTGTGTGCTAATTTACAAACAAAGAGCTGTTTACATTTGCATGGGTGGGTACATATACATGCCCGCTGTATACACTGATACATGCATATGGGTGCATGTGCATGGTTGTGTGTACAGGATAATAGGAATGTGCGCAAGCCTATGCCTGTCCCTGAATAGGTGCCAGACTCAAGAAACCAGGAAGAACAGAAAGTAAAATCAAGGCTTTACTGACTCAGCTAGAAGAGGCCTGGAAAGAATGTGGTTTAGCCTTTTGTCTTGGCTGGAACCATTCCTGAGGCCCCAAGGCCAGAGGAGTTTCTTCGCCCCTTGCCACAGGTCCAGGGAAGAGGAGAGAGACACCATGCTTGGGGTCCTGAGGGAGCAGGGGTGGGGCTATGCCCCTAATCTAAGGGTGGGATAACTCCCCAGTCTGCCTCTGCCTCCTAGGGCCTGGTAAAGGCTTGAGGGGAGAGGAGAGGAAGTAGGTTCTAGGGCTAGGGGCTTTCCTGTGACCATGTTAGAGCAGCCTCTGCTCCATTCAAGCTCAGTGATGCCTGGAAACAGCTTCTTCCCACTCTGCCTGCCTCTCCTTCTATGATTGTGTTTGTGGTAGGGCCAGTTCCAGGCCCAAGAGCTGGGTCTGCTAGTGGTAGCCAATAGAGGGAGTAGGGGAGCAGAGAGGAGAGCTGGCACTCTCTCTTCTGTCAAAGGCAGGTCATTGGGGCCCTGTACTGTGGTTGGAGTTTGGGAGCAAGCCATCCATCCAGAGAGGCCATGTGGGTAGCCAGGAAGGCAGAGACACATGGAACAGGCTAGCAAGCAGCAGGAGAGAGGATGCACTGCTGGGGCAGGGAGGGGATGTGAGGAAAGGAGAGAGGACAGATGGGAAAACAGGAGAGGAACCAAGGAGAAGGCTGCAGCCAGCAGGGGTTGGATGAGTATTGTTGGGCCGATGCCTGAGCCTGCTCCTTATTCTTCATTTAGGGGAAGTCGTGGCTGCCTCTGAGTGTTTAGGAAGGCTGCTAGAAGTCTGGAGGACACAGCGATGGAGAGGAAAAAGATGAGACTGGGGAACTTTCCTACCTTCCGACCTGTGGGAGAGAAAGGGGAATAAAAGAAGCAGCTTTAGTCATTTTGTTTTGCCGTGAGAAAACTGTCCTCTCCCTGGTGCCGATTTTGTGCCCTCCCCACACCTCCAACAAGGCTCCTCAGACTTGGTCATTTACCTGACCATTATTCCTTCCTTCATTCACTCGACAACAGATATATGTATATAGAGAGTCAATGCAAAGTTCAGCTGTGCATCCCTGTTTACTCAAGAGCCGACCAAGTCCTCCCAGGTAGGGTGAGGCCAGTTACGAAGTATGAGTTCTTGTCCCTGTCAGCTGTCTGCCCTCCCAACCCCTGCCAAACTCCATGACACTAAAGGAGGCACTCGGCAGTGGCAAACCCTGATTCTTCTGCTTCAGACAGGCCCCATCCAGCCTCCTCATTTTCCCCTCTCCCCAAATCTCATTTTTGTCAGCCCAATGTTTGCTCAGACTCTCTGTCGTTTGTTGGCTCCTGTTTATGATCATTTAGTCCCCTCTCTTGGACTTTGCTCAGATCTCCGGCCACTTGGAAATCTCTCTTGACTCTGTGTTGCCTTCCTGTAGGAAGTCTGCTTGGATTGGGCCATCCTGCTGCACTGTTACAGATCCAGTGAGATCATTCTGCAGTAACCAATCTGAGTGGTCTTGGGTGTTCTGAAGTGCTCCGGTAGTGGGAATTGACTACTCAATGAGACTTCTATGGCTTTACCCTGAGCATGACCCCTAGTTTCCCGGGGCCTCATGCGTACCATGGAAGAAGCACCTGCCTATTTTACTCCTGAGGTTGAAGATCTAGTGAGATGAAGTATGAGCTTGTTTCTTAAACTATAAAGTGTTCTACAAAATATAAGGGATTGTTTTAATTTGGAACCCTACCACCACATTCATACAAACACACAGTCTTGACATGCAGTAGATATGGCTGACTCATTTCCTTAGCCTTCACCCCTCTCCTTCTTTCCCTCTTTCTTCTTCCATCCCACAGCCTCCCAGCCACAGTACTTACCTGGCTCCATCTTTATGGGGCAAGTGCAGAGAGTGGCAAGAGAATACCTGCGGTCCAACAGATGAAATTTAGTTTAGTGTAATCTAAATCTCGACCTGTCCCATTCCCTGCCAGGGATGTACACACACAACCCCTTCAAGGGCAAAAGGGATAAAACCACTTATTCTGGCTTAGATTGATATCTAGTATGGAACTGGGCCCTGAATAAGTGCCAGGCATGGGTGTTGAATGGACACAGGGTGTTCACCCACATGGTGGGTAGACAGGTAGAGACATAAAAGCATCATGCACTGGCTGTTGAACCCTATACCCTCACAATTTACCCCAGAACCACCCCAGACTCACATCATTTATTAATTCAATTCTACTTGGGTCAATGTCAATCATGTTAATTATTCATGTTGTGTGCCTACCATGTGCCAAGTCATGCTACCAAGTCCCTACAGTTTCTTGTCCCTGTGTAGAAACCTGGCATAAAGATGGGAGAGGGTGGCTTAGTAAGATCAGTACACTCAGAGCAGGGAGGAACAGGATGAGGGTAGTGTAGTGGGTAGGAGCCTCTGGAGGATCCAGGGGACCCTAAGACTTTTGTCCCTGCAGTACATGTGAATGGAAAGCCTTCCAGGGTCCTCATTTCTTAGTCTTCTCTCTCCCCACAAGATTGGAAGTTGGTGGGAGGCTTGGAGCCTGAGCCAATTTGTCATTCACCGACAAGTGTGTTCTCATTGGTTGGAGTGACTGGGGTACTCTGGTGCCAAGTTTGGCCTTGATTTGCTTGGGCCTGGCACATAGGTCACAATGGACAATGCCAGAATGGACCGAGTGCACACACAGCATATCTGCTTTTTTCTGACCCACAAATCAGAAAACAGTATGTAACATAAAGACCAAATACTTGACATCAGTGCTCTCTAGTATTAATATAGTTGCTGAACACAGAAGCACAAATGTTCACACACACAAACACATGCACATTCAATACCACAGCCCCAGCCCCTTGCAAGATGGGCCCCTTGCACCTCTTGAGGCACCCATTTTTGTTGCCTTCTTATTGCACCTCAAATGTTCAGCCTCTGAGCTATGCCTGTGGTCCTTCCTGCCCCCTGGATCCTTTTCCTTAATGAGTAGAGTCTGAAAGAGATCCTTGGAGCTAGGATTGGGGGAGAGAACAGTAAAGAAAACCTTAGCACTAGTCAGAATTTGGCTTGGAAGAAGGAGAAAAGACAGGCCTTGGGAAAAAACCAACAATCCAATAAAAAAAATAGAGGATATGAAGAGACATTTCTCCAAAGAAGACATACAGATGGTCAATACATGAAAAGATGCTCGACATCACTAATCATCAGGGAAATGCAAATCAAAACCACAATGAGATATCACCTCACATCTGTTAGAATGGTGATTATCAAAAGAAATAACAAGTGTTGTCAAGGATGTGGAGAAAAAGGAAACCCTTGTACTCTGCTGGTAGGAATGTAAATTGGTGGATCCACTACGGAAAACAGTATGGAGATTCCTCAGAAAATTAAAAATAGAACTACCATATGATCTAGCAATTTGACGTCTGGATATTTAACCAAAGAAATGAAAACACTAACTGAAAAAGGTATATGCACTCTCATGTTCACTGTAGTGTTATTTACAATAGCCAAGACATGGAAGCAACCTGGGTGTCCATCAATAGATGAATAGATAAAAAAGTGTGATTTTATATGTACACACACACACACACACACACTGGAATATTATGCAGCCATAAAAAGAAGGAAATCTTGCCATTTGCAACATAGATGGACCTTGAGGACATTGTGCGAAGTGAAACAAGTCAGATAAAGACAAAAAACACTGTATGATCTCATTTATACACCCCCAGAATACCAAAACAACAACAACAAAAAGCCCTTGAACTTATAGACACAGAGAACAGATTGGTGGTTGCCAGAGGTGGTGTTGTGGGGGTAGGGGGTGGGCAAAAATGGGTGAATGGGATCAGAAGGTACAAATTGTTGTATATCTGAAATTACTGTATGTCAATTAAACCTTAACTAAAAAAAGAGAGAGACAGGCCTTGGATTGTCTCTCTCCAATTCAGGCCAAAGCGCTTGAGGGACAGGAGTTTGTGTCTCTGAAAGGGAACTGGTCATTCAATCCCTTCAACCTCAGTGAAGACCCTCTGCCTGACATGGCAGAGGCTGTAAATTCAATTCTAACTCAAGCAGAGAGCAGAGGTGCAAGGGCTTGGCTTGGAGTGGGGACAGGGCAGGTGAGCAGGCATGGATACAGATACATAGACACACAACACACAGACCCGCATTATACTCATGAAACACACACAGGCCTACACACGCAGATGTATGGCACTCACACAAAGAGACACAGGAGTACAGATACCAATTCAGTACACATGCACATATACCCAGAGAGACCATGACCACACAGACCCACCACACACTCTCACAGAGAGCCCCTCCTGTCCCTTGCCCACAGCCAACAGAGTCAGACCCTTACCTGAGAGTGCAGAGCAGGGGACAGGAAGACGTCTGAGGCTCTCTGGGTCCTCAGGTGTATTTGTATCAGGTGGCAGGGGTGGGGATGGTCAGGTGTACTGGGAGGATTATGAGTAGAGGGTGTGGAGGAAAGAGGTGGGGCAGACTGATCTTTATCTGGGCAAAGAGCAGCTGGAAACAGTTTTCGTGTGTGTGTGTGTGTGTGTGTGTGTGTGTGTGTGTGTGTGTAGCAGGTGAAGAGAGTGGGGAACAACCCATTACCTGATTGGTCTGGTAACAAGATGCCAAGGCAGGGTCCCTCTGGCAAGGCTATTCAGCACCCAGGGCTGCCTCTATATACACATTTGTGGAGCTGCTGCTAGACGCCAGGCCTTGAGCTGCTTCACACATTTTAGTTAACCCGCTGACTCCTACAAAATAGATAGGATTCTTACCCGCTTTCATGGGTGGAGTTGGAAATAGTGACTCTAGTGAAGGGACCTGGTGGAATCTTTGCCTTGGGCAACAAGCCCCAGGTTTGAGTTCTCAAATGTGCTGTCCCAGCCCAGGGAGCCAGCCTGTGAATGGAAATCAAACAAGTCAGAAAAGGGAACTTTGAGGATGGAATGTAGACAAATGGGAGGGGAGCCTGGAGCTTTGAAGTCCAGGGTGCCAGCTTGCTCTGTACTCTGCAAACCCCTGTGGTCTGGCCTCTACCAAGCCCTCTGACCTCTGCTGTGGGCGACAACCCTTTGTTCTGTGTGCTCTGGCCACACTGGCCTCCCCTTGTCCCCTGCAGACAGACTAGGTGCCCCTGTTATAAGCTCTCCTATCTACCTGGATCCTTTCTTCTAATGTCTCCTGCCCCCACTGGACTGCATGCTCACTTTTGTATTCCCAGGGACTGGCCGTTAGCAATTCTCCTGGCACTCAGCAGGTGCCCAGTAAATACCTGGTGAATGAATGAAAGGTTGAAGTGTAGTTATTGCTGGGTACTAACAGAAATATTACATAATATGTTATATATATAAAATAGTCTCCATTTCTGTGGTTTACGTTTTGTATTTTTTTTTCTTTTTTATGTCTTTTTAAAAATTAATTTTTTCTTCTGAAAAAAGGAGGAGGATCTCTTTCGTAATCACAACCCTCTGGCTGTTCTGAACTCATGATACCCACCCTTGGGTTCACAAGGTTAGGCAAAACTTCCACCCTCATCTAGGCTAACGGCTCACTCGGCCCCTGTTTTAATCAAGGAGAACAAGAATCACGTGAAGTCAAAAGCACGCATGAGAAAGGGGAGAAGTTAAAACAGCTGCTGTTCCAGATTTTCCACTAAAGAACCTGGATGAACTATCTGCACCTGAACGGCATTAAATTCATTTTTAAAAAGTAACATACCTGTTGCCAGATGGGTACTAGACTTTCAGGGTGATCAATTTGTAAGATGTGTAAATGTCTAATCACTATGTTGTATACCTGAAACTACTATAATATTGTACATCAGCTGTAATTGAAAAATAATTTAATAAAAAAAAAAAGTAACATACCTGAGAAATGAAAACAGGTCCTCACAATGATTTATACTTGAATGTTCAGAGTAGCTTTGTTTGGGAAAGCTAAAACTTGGGAGCTTCTCAAATGTCCATTGATAGACGAATGAAGAAATTGTGGTGCATGCATTTGATGGGATACTACTCAACAATAAAAAGGAAGGACTATTGATAGATGCTAAAATATAATTGAATCTCAAAATAACCGTCGAGTGAAAGAAGCAATAAAGAATATATGCTGTATAATTCTGTCTGTAATAGATTCAGAATTTTATAAAATTTAAAAAAATGTGAACTAATTGATAATGACAGCAGATTAATGGTTGCCTGGGGACAGCCTGGTGGTAATGGGGAGGGTATGGAAGGAAATGTTAGAAAGGGACACCAGGACACTTTTGGATTTGACGGATATTTTCATTATCATGATTGTGGTGATGAAGTATACATATGGCAAAAATTATCTAATTGCGCAATTTGTGCAGTTTTTGGTATGTTAATTTGTTGTTAACTAGAGCTGTAAAAGTGAAAATAAATAACAACATCAGAAGGAAAAAGCGATTCTTCTTTATTTCCATAGTGAGCAGAAAAGTATTTCTGTGTGTCAGGCTCTTTTATAGTATCAATGATCTCATGTCAGCTCCTAGAGATAGGTGTTATCTTCCCCTTTTTTGCAGATAAAAAAAAAGTCCAGGATTCGAAGATGTTTAGAAACTTACCTGAAGTCATCCAGCGAGTGTACAGTTTGTCCTAGTCACCACCATCTGAGTTTAGGGCCTGGTCCCTTTACCTTACCATTGTCTCTCCTTTCAGGAATGCTCTTGTGAAAAATTTAGCCTGCTTTGGCAATTTTATGGGTACAGGACTTTGGTCCATGACTAGGTGGGGAGCTATTACTGCATCACACACATATTTGCTGCAAGACTTCTGGGAGCCAGGGCTGGGAGGGGCTGGGAGCCAGATGTCTATGGGGGAAGTTTACAAAGGCTTGGTGCCTGCAGAGCTCCCAACCTTTAGTCCACACGGGGTGAATGGCATGACACGTGTCCCCCATGCCCTGTCCTCACCAGCCCTCCCCCCACCTCCTCCCAGGAATCTTCCTTTTCCCCTTCTGGGACCCTGTTGACATGATCTCCCCACCTCTATCCCCCCGCTTTGGCAGGACGCTGAAAGGAAATAGGCCTATGTCCTTAGGGACTCCCAAAAGGGAGAGTGGGGCTGCAGGGCTGAGGAGTGTGGGTCGGGGTGGGACTCCCTGCCCTGAGCTTGAGGTTCAGGGCCTCAGTACTCACCATCTCTGGAGTCGGGGTCGGAGCCCTGATCTGGTCTGGCTGGCAGGCGTGAAGGCCTTGGGCAGAGGACATAGACCTGTCTTGCTGGGGCAGACAGATAACATAGGACAGACTGAGCAGCCTGGGTGGGGTGGGAGGCCTGCCGGAAGGTGAGGATGCCCATAGCAGGGTGAGCACATCGGAGTCAATTTACAACAGAGTATGATGTTCATGTGTTCTCCCCTACCCAACCCAAAGGTGTTGCAGGCCAGCAGAGCCTCAACCACGTATATCCCCTCTTTCCTTTAGCACTATGCTTTATTAGCGATAAATGCTCAGCAAGTGTTTGGATTTATTGCTTGGCTAAGAGAGGTGACGCTTCCTTGTCAGAAGGGCACCAAGCAGAAGAGAAAGGAGCCCTGGGGAGCAAAGAAGACCTTGCTGGGGTGAGGGGCTGGACTCAGGGAGAGGAAGGCTAAAGGTAGTCTCCTGTAGCAGAAGAGGCTAAGGTGGGGGTCTCAGGAGGGTGCAGACTAACAGTGTAGGCCAGAAGGCAGGATGTCCCTCTCTGTGACCCCCAATCCCTGTCAACAGAGCCAGCAAGGCTTCCTGCTCCTGGGGTGCCCTATGGAGTGGGGAGGGAGGCAGGACAGCCAAGCACCCTTACATGGTTTGGATGGACAGGTTTCTCACAGCAGGAGGGCGAAGGCGACTGACCCTGGGTGCGGGGGCTGGAGTGCCTGCTGCAGGGCTGGGGCAATGGCTTCAGCGATTCAGGGCAGGTGCAGTGGGGAGGCCTCCACCCCACCACCCAAACTCTTGGGCATGTCACTGACCCTGATTGCCAAAGAGAAGCTAATATCACCTGCCCTGGCTAATTCACAGATTTCAAGCTTGACAAGATCAAACAGCATCACATGTGTGAGGGCTTTGGCAAAGTCAGATGTAAGTGCAAATTTTTATTACTATTATCAGGATTAGAACTGAGAACTTATTTGACTTCCTGGCCTTCTCATTCCTTCACTTGGTCACACTGGGATCTTCCTGCCAGACATGGCACTAACTCTGGCCTCCAGTATCATTCAGAGTATCTCACTGACAGGCTCCTGAGAGGTTCCCTTCCTGCCCCAGCCTCTTGCAACACCCTCCTTCCCCCTAAGGTGATCAAATGTCCAGGTTTGCCTAGGACTAAAGGGTTTCTGGATGAAGGACTTTCAGTGCTAAAACGGAGTCAGTTCCAGGCAAATCAAGACAATTGGTTACCCTATTGTCCTCCCCACCTCCAGGTTGCTTCCTCCTCCCTCTGGTGACTATGATGTCCTGGGCATTTCAGCGTGCTCTCTCTCAAAGGCCCTTCCCTCTTCTTGGTGGGACTGGCAAGGTCCCTCCAGGTTCTGGCCATAGCCTCCTGCTTGTGCGCTCCCTGCACCCCACTCTTCCTCATGTCTCACCTGGCTGACCTATTCTGGCTTCAGCTTCCTAAACTACTGTGTGGCCTCCTCAGCCCTTGCTGTGAAACTTCCAGCAAGCCCCTCTGGACCACTTTATATGCCCCCGCAGCCCCACGCCCTTTCCCCACACCCTCCTCTGTCCTTCAGTAGCCTCCCCAGTCTGGTCTGCACCTTTTAACCTAACTTTCTCTGGCTGGTCAGAGCCAACACCACTTCCCATGCTGCATTCGTGGAAGGCCCTCTCACTACCATTTCCTTGCTGAGTCTTGCTCATCCCCTTGAAACTGATCTCCTGGAACAGGCTTCCTCCATTGGCCTGAGCCCTATGCTGCCCTGGCCTCAGTCAGGCTAACTTGGCCCGGCATTGGCAAGTGCCTCCAAAGTGGAGCCTGGGGCTTCACCTACTTGTTCCTTTGTTGCCCTGGCCAGGTGAAGCACACAGTAGGTGCTGCTATTGTCATGGGCAAGCCCTAACAGGGGCAGTACTTAGCCTCTGGTGTGGGCAGCTCTGGGCTGGGTCTCAGGAGTGGGGTTTGGGTAGTCCTGGGAAAACACTGTCAGTCACTTTTGCAGCCACCAAGGAGAAGAGAGCCCCCAATAAAAGAGAACCTCAACAAGGGAGCCCCCAGGGGTTCAGTTCCACATCAGGGTTCACATTCCATTTCCGGGCTTAGAACAGGGAAGCTTGTGAAGCCCCAGCCCTGGGTGTGCCCTAGAAAGCAGAATGGAGGGATGGGTCTCCAGACCAGCCTTCCTCCTGCTTCCTGATGCCTCAAAGGGCTTCAGCTGCACCCTGCTCTGGCATGTGTGTTCTTGGGAGAGGCAGGGCCCAGACTTTGTCCCTGGCAACTGGAGCCTGCCCAGGACTGGTCCATCCAGCCCTAGGCCCTACTTCCTGTACTTAGTCCTCCCCACACAGAGCTAGGACTATCCTGACCCGAAAGGTCTGTACATATTCTATTAAGTAAGAGTTAGGATAGCAGTTTCTTGAGCTAGGAATGGCTGCGGTGGGGAGTAGGGGGAATGGGTTTATAGGAAAGGAACACTGTACTTTAAGCCACCCTCTTCCTCCCTCCCATTTGGAGGGCCACCTGTCTAGTAGCTGGGCTCTCATGGAATCCAGCCTTGCCCATTCTCTTCCTCAATACTCATCCACCCACCTAGAGCTGGTAAGTGGCACCAGTCAGTGACCTCTAAGGGCTCAGACCCAGCCAAGAAGAATGATTCCTAGGCACTGGGATGTAAGCCTGAAACTGGGCTCAGTGGGATGCAGAGGCAGGTAAAGCACAGGGACTACATCCAGGAGCACCCAGTGCTAGCTGGAGAGAGATGGCAGCCAGAGCCTGGGACTTCAGAAGGTAGAGGGCATGGGGGAGGGGACCAGGCAGGGAGGACACTCTGGAGGGGGTGGGGCAGGAACCTGGCCTTGCTGGATTTGCTGAGCAAGGGACAACATGTAGAGAGGCATAGTGAGAATGCTGAGGGGGTGACTTAGGATCTCCTCACCAGGTCACAAAATGTTCTCATACCCTAGGGGTCTTCAATGTGTTCAGGCTCTAGAAGGCTGGCAGGAAGCAGCCTTTGGGATGCCTCGAAGGATCCAGAATGTGCCTCTCATGGTTACCTGAGGCAAGGAGAAAACTATTTTAAGCTTTACCCTGGGTCACATGTTGTTCCAGATATATATGGATGTTACCATGTTATTTTATTTCATCTGCCAATGACTCAGTGAAGTAGGTATACCTCATTTTAGAGATGAGGACCAGAGACATAAGGAACTTACCTAAGATCACACAGCCAGTGAGGGGCAGAGATAATTTGGAATCTGCCATCCTGCTCTGCTTCATCTTATGACAAAGCTGAAGAAGGACAAGGGCTGGAGTGCTTATATTTAATGATCAGACATCTACAGAGAAGCCGTTCTGGAAACAGCAAATGGGGTCTTGAGAAGCGCAGGCCCCATGATGGGGCCTCTGCCAGGTCTGTGCCCTCAGTCTCAGTATGTGGTCTAGAGGGTCTTTCTTCCCTTGAGACCTCCCTCCTCTTTCCTCCTTAATGAGAATCCCCAGCCTTGCAGCCAATCTTGCCCTCAGGGTTGGCTGAGTCTGTGTACGGTGGACCAAGAATACCTTCCCAAGGGAAGAGATATGACCTGCCCCTGTAAAGTATGGGGGTAGGTGGTATGGGGGTGCGGAGTGGAAAGAGAGCTGGGCAGGGAGGCAGGTGACTGGGTGGCTTCTAGTAGAATCTGTGCTATAAACAGGCTGTGCAGCTTGGGCAAATGGCATTATCTTTCTGGGCCTCCTCATCAATAAAATAAGTCTTCTACAATTGCATAGCTTCTTTAGTCTGATGGAGATGAGAGGTGGGGAATACAGAGACTTAAGAGAGGAGCTGGGGAGGAGGAATGGGGGAAAGGAAGACCCCCTCCCCCAACCAGGCTCGTGTAACTCTGCTGCCCCCTAGTGGTTGCATGGAGTAACAGATACATGGTCTCATGGAGAACATCATGCAGATCATCTCCCTGCCTCCCTCAGACATGAAAGAAAGGTTCACTTTTAGGGGCCTTTACCAGCCACTGCCTCCCTCGAGGCTGTGTGCATTCTGGGTGAGAGAAAGGCAGTCGCAGCCTATGCTCAGGGTACGCACGGCTATGCCTAGGATTGCATGGGTTATGCACTCATGTATTCATTCTGCAAGTGCTGCAGGAGGGTCTGTAGTTTGCAAGGGCACTCTGCCAGGCCCTGGAAATCTGGAGGCACTTGGCACACCATTTCTTCCCTCAGAGAGGCTCTGTTCAGTGGGAGAGCAGAAAAGCAAACCACAGACACTGGAGAAAATAGGAGAATGTGGTGGCTGCTCCAAGGTGTGACATATTGTGTGAGTAACACTTGGGAAGCACATAGCCAACAACTCTGAGGCCCTGTCTTAATGCTGGTATGTTCTGGGCATGTGGGCCTCCAGCCTGATGGGTTGGAAGTCTCTCCCTGTGGGCCCAACGGGATGGTTGGATTTTTACCTGTGCCTCCTGCTCCCCTGCTACTGTCCTGCCCCTAGTCTGGCTGGGAAAGGGAGGAAGGGGGACAGCAGACCTTGCCTCACCCCTGCAGCTTCTTCTATCTACACCCATTCTCCTCAGACCCGGTCTAGGAGTCTGGGTTCCAAAGATGACAGAGAACATTAGGTCTCGGCTACATCTTCCCCTCCCAGGCTGGTGCTCTGTGGACCTCCCAGCTTCAACAACACGGTGTGGGCAGGTGATGGGAAGCTTGACTGCCACCCCACTAGTGCCCTGCCCCTCACCATCAGAGCCTCTGCTGGAATTCAGTAGCCTGTGTAGGGAAGCACACAGAGAAGGTGAGAGATGAAGTGAGTGTGTGTGTGAGAGAGAGAGACCCAGGGCTCCTTAGCCTGGGTGCGTCACGTTGCTGGGAAAGTAAATGAGTCTGACTCAGTGGGAACATCCGGCAGGAAAGGAAGAGAGAACACTGTGGCATTTGGGATGGGAACTCTGGGGCTGCGGAGATTGGGTGTGGGGTCAGAGGTGCTGTTGTGAAGGCCTGTCCAGAAAAGAGTTTAAACATGGTGGGGAGGGGAGGGCAGACAGGAAGGGGAGGTTCAGGGGGAGCAGAGGTTGGACCCTCTGGCTGCCTGGGCTGATCTGGGGGGACAGAGAGGGTGGTGGGACTTTCTGCTCTGGAGACTGACGGGGACAAGTCATGGCATGGAATTAGAGAAACTGAGATCTGATCAATCAGGGACGTGGGGAATGCAGATGCCTCTGACCTTCCCCCTCAGGGCTTAGAGATTTGGGCCCTGTAACTATTGAAACAGATCCCAGGTGCTCCTGATACAGAGACAGTACCCTTCTTCCCAGCACCCCAAATCCCCGGTCCCAGAAGCTTTCAGGGTAGGACTGCCAGGCAAACTGCTCCCTTAGGTAGGGGGACCGGTGTTAGCTATGCAGGGAAGATCTGAAAGAGACTTTCCCAAGAAAGCTGCTTCCTTTCTCTGGGTCAGAAAGGCTGAAAGGCCTCGCCCTAGAGAGCAAGGCCAGGAAGAGCCCAGAGTTCAGAGCCCAAGGCGGGAAGGTTGGTGGCCAGCTGTGAATTGTGGAGGCAAGGGCCTTGAGGGAAGGCCCAGCACCCCACACCAAGGGGAGACCCGAATAGTTGAGCCTCCCAGGAATGGCTATACTTTAAAATACAGAGAAGACAATGTTCGACCCAAGGAAATAAATATGAACGGTGCTATTTTAGGTATGTAGTAATATTTGGTGGCCTAGGGGAGGTGAGCTTCCTGGTTCCTTCAAATTTTTAAACCAGTGCTGGTAAAGAGAGTCGGGAGAGGCTCATTTGAAGTGGGGCCCCTCAGATCAGGGAGCCCGATGGGCTGTGTCCTGTAGGCTTTTCTGTACTAATGGGGAAGACGAAAGCCCACATTGTCTGCCCAGCTATCTGCAGGCAGGCCCAGCTGAGGCTTTGCTGGGGCACAGAGCCTTGGGGAAAGTAGGGCCTGGGGCCGCCGGGTCCCCTGTGTGGGCTCAGCCTCAGCCTGCCAGGAAGCGGTTCCTGTCTGTCTGGGGACACTGGGGCAGGACAGGGGAGAGGTGTTGGGCTGGGCCAGCTGACTGCTGGTGTCCTGGTCCTCGCCCTCTGAGCGTGCATGGGTGGGGGCAGTGGCCACAGCATTCCTGGCTGGGAGCCCAGAGGAGTCTTTTGTAATCACAACATGATCTCGTGTGCTGAGAAGCGAAGCCGGCAGGGAGAGGCCAGCAGAGGCCCGGCAGAGGCCCGGCTCCGTCAGCTACGGCGTCCCTCTTGCTCTGGCTCCCCTGAGGCTGCTCTGGAATTCTCTCTGTGCCTGCTGTTGCCATGCACTCAGCTGTGAGTGGCACCTTGCCCTTGGTGGAGGGCTTCTTGGGTCTGGGAGAGGGCTGGGATACCAGGAAGCCATATTCTGGGGGCAGCTGGGGACAGCTGGGCCTGGGAGGAAGAGGGCTGTGCCTAGGCGGGTGGGGGGCTGGGCAGGGCATTGGTCACGGTGGAGACCCTGCAGCCAGACAGGGAGGGACCTGGGCCTGCCCGTGGAGCTGGCTCTCTCCTGTCTCTACTGCCAGCAGCTCTCAGCCTGGAGAGGCTGGGCCCCTGGGAGCGGCTCTTTCCCACAGGCTAGACACAGGCCTGGGGAGTGGGGTCCAGGGCCTGGGAGCTCAGGACAGATAAGGGGCCTCTCTTTTTACTGTGGTTCTGGGCCTGGGAGCCGAACAGCTCCCTTGTCGACCTCCTGAATCCCCTGGCAACTTCCCAGTCACGGCAGGTTTGCTGCCAGAGCCATTTATAACTTCCATTCCAGGCTCTGCTAGGCAGTGGAGCTCCCTGGAGAGCTGGGGGAGGGGCAGCCCACTGTTGGGAGCTCTGGGCCTGGGTATGAGGCCCTGATGTGAACCCCTGAGGAGGCAGAAAGATGGGCAGACAGGCCTAGTCAGGTGGGGGCTTGGGGCCTTTTATGTGCCATCCCCCCTCGTGATGCTAGCTCTGGATCTGGGATCTGTTCCTTGGATGATAAGAATCTGGTGGGAAAGTTGGGGCACTAGTAAGGAATGGACCCAGTAGTCAGGAGCTTGGGGCCCTTGCTTTCTGCAGGGACCTCATGGGGCTGAGTCCCCAGTGAGCAAGCAAGAAGAGAAGGATGCAGAGCTGGACAGGAGAATAGTTGCCCTTCGCAAGAAGAACCAGGCCTTACTACGCAGGTATCAGGTGAGTGGGCTGTGCCAGGGGCCAGGAGGACTGACTGGGTTGGCACTCTCTATCTGACCCACAGAACCTTGTGTGGGGGTCTCACCCTGCAGGCTCTGCCTGGGATCAAGGTTTGGGTGAGGGTGGTCCATTTCAAAGGCTCTGAGAGGGTCTTGTGGACTCTGTGATGTGGTGCCTCTGCCCCCTGGTGTCCCACTGGTATTTCTCTGTGTAGGCCTGTCGGCATTTGTGTTTCTGTGCATCTGGGGGGCCATGGCCTCTGCTGACCCCGGGCCCTCCCACAGGAGATCCAGGAAGATCGTCGGCAGGCAGAGCAGGGGTGCATGGCTGTGACCACTCCAGAGGTTCTCCGACCTGACAGCCTCACTGTCACCATCAGCCAGGTTCCTGGTGTAAGCCCCACCTGGGAGACAGGGTGGGGTGGCAAGGAGGTGGAAGCCCAGCCTGTATCAGGGGAGGACAACTGCCCCTGCTCCTCTGCTTCTCTCACAGTTCTGGGGTGCACCCTCCAGCTCTCAACTTTATGCAGCCCAGGCTACTGCTGTCCTCCTGTCCTCAAAGGGCCATAGCTAAAAGGTCACCACATAGAAGCCCCCTCATACCCTTTTCCAGCCCCACAGCCCTGTATGTATGCTTCAAAGCATAGGCCACTACTAAACCCCAAACCCCCGGGGGACAGAGAAGTGGGGCTGAATGCCAGGAACAGTGGCTGAGGGACAAAGCCCCATTGTCCGAGTACTCTGGATTTCCCAGCTCAGAGATGGCGGGCACTGTGGCATCTTGGGCCCCTGGGTGGCCCCAGGCCCTGGATAACCTAATGCCACTGGCATGTGAATGCCCTGCGGAGTCAGCTCCTCTGTGGGCATTCCAGGGAGGGCCAGGGGATGGCCTGGGGAACCACCCGAAGGACCCAGCCCCCAGCTCCTGCTCAGCGCTGCCCACGTGGCCTGAGGGGACAGCACCTCATTCTGTAGGAGAAGCGCGTGGTCAGCCGGAACTGGTCAAAGAGCACACTTGGACCTGGAGCAGCCACTGAGATGCTTGAAGATGAGATGGTGCAAGACCACACTGGTACTTTTTGCTCTGGAGAGCGAGTAGAGCTGGCAGTGACCATGGAAAACAAAGCCAAGGTGAGCAGGGTGGGTGGGGGAAGCCCAGGTTCCAGGCAAGTAGCCTCTTTTCCCCCAGCTTTGATATGCTGCCCATCCTTACCTCCCTAGGCTAAGCGGATTGTACGTGAGAAGCCCTCCAGAGCAAGGAGCCAGTGTGGAGCAGAAGGGTCCCCTGGAGAGGGCTTGGGCCGGGACCCCTCCATGCAGATGGCCGTCAGCATGGATTCTGCACGGAAGGTACATCTTCAAGAAGGGATGGGAACATGTATTGGGCAGTCCCCATTTGGGGGAGGCTGAGAAGCTGAGTCACGTAGGTCCCCCGTCTGGGGACATGCCCAGGCAGGACTAGCAAGAATTCCCACTCCTCCTTCCTTTCTTGGGCCAGTTTCCACATTGGGAGGGCTTTGTAGTAAGACATAGGGTCAGCCAGATGTGTGATCCAGCCCCTTACCCTACTTGGACCTCTGGTGGCAAGTGGGTGGGGGCCAGGAGAGTGTAGGGGACTGGCCATGTGCCAGGTATGACCTCTAGGTGGCAGCAGCCCCTAGTTCTGGCTCTTGTTCACAGCTGCTGGGTGCCTCTCCTCTCTGGGCCTGGCCACACATTCCTATAGCATCCCTGTGGATAGGTGCAATTGTTACCACCTTTTTACAGATGAGGAAATGATGCACAGAGAGGTTAAGTAACTTGCCCAAAAGACACAGCTAGCAAGTGGATGGAAACCGTGCCTATGGCAAACAGTACATTAGAGATTGAACTAATCTAATTTTTAGATGGGGATGTCAAAAGCCTTGAGAGAGGAAGGGGTTGGTAGACTCTGGATTTCCAAATTCTGTGCTTTTTCTGCTTCTACCCTTTGGTGCTGAGTGTCTTCTCCTGGCAGGGAGCTCAGGAACCCCCGAGTCCAGGCCTGGTCCCAGGCCCAGCTCCCCACCAGCCAGTACGGGAGGCCCTGGAGGTGAACTGGGACTATGCTCAGTGGAAGCAGGAGAGGGAGCAGATCGACCTGGCCCGCCTCGCCCGGCACAGAGATGCACAGGGTGACTGGCGCCGCCCGTGGGACCTGGACAAGACCAAGCCCACGTGGGTGGCAGGGCTGGGCGGCTTGTTGGGCTGACATGCTTGTGGGGCTTGCGGTAGGGCTAACTGTGGGTCTTTCCTGGAGGGCTGCTGGGACCCTCCCCAGGGTGGCGAGGGTCTGTCTGTCTGGGCCTTTGGGTCAGGGCTCTATGTAGGCACTGGTCCCCCATCTTTCTTGGTCTACCATCTCCCTGCTGCTTTCAGTCCAGGGTCTGGGATTGAGGGAGATGGTATCGGTGTAGGTCTTGCTGCAGCCTCTGCCCTTTCTGCACCAGCAGCCTGACTCTCTCTGTCTCCACAGGCTACAGGACTTCAGCAAGCCTCGGAAAGGGGGCCCAGGCAGGGCGGGCAGCTCCAGGGGTGAGCCAAAACCCACCTCACCCCCTGCCCTTCCTTGGCTTTTTTTACCCCTCACCTGCCTCTTCCTCTCTTTTCTCTGTCTCTTGGTTTACCACTTATTTTCAGAGCTAGAAGGAAGCATGGAAGAACATCTTCCTTCCTCTTCCTATCAGAGGAGGGCACCATGATCTCCCTGCCCTTCCTCCAAACCACAGCTCCTGCCCTGGGGTTTTGACCCCAGAGGTCTGAGGAGGAAGCTCATGAGGAAGTCTGTGGTGAGGTCGCACTGAGTTGTTGGTCCCTCATGGGCGAAGGCCCTAGTTCTCCTGTCCCTGGACTATTGTAGGAACAGAGCTCTGTGAATTAACTGGTCCCTTTGTTTTATATATGGGAAAGCTGGGGCTGGAGAAGCTGGCTAGTCACTTAGCCAGGAGTGGCAGAGTGAGCACAGGGACCCAGATCTCCTGATCTCCAGAACCAGGTATCTTTTGGGGAGCTAGAAAACCCACAAATGGACCAAAAAGAGGACCAACAGCTTCCTGGTCTTAGAAGAATTGGTGGTCCCGCTTTGGGTCCTTTGTCACCCTATCCTTTCCCTATTTTCTTTTCCTTAGGTCCCAGGAGTCACCAAAAGCTACAGACCCTACCATTGTCCCCTGATAGCAAAGGTGAGTTGGGAGAGGAGAAGCAGAGTCCTATGAGCTGGGCCGCTAAGGTCATCTTCCCTTCTTGATTTGTGACCATTTCTTACAGGTGGTACTACTTGGGGTGGTCAACCTAGCAGACTCTTGGTGGCACCGGCCACATGCAGCAAAGCCCGGGGAACAGAGAGGCTGACTGGCAGGGCCCGCAGGTAATAAATAGATGGCAAGGGGCAACATCAAGGGAGGCATCTGAGCTTCCTGATTTCCTGGCTCTCCCTTGCCCCTGGGAGGTCAGGACCTGCACTGGTCCAGGTGCCTGCTCTGGGTCCCTAGGGCCTCTGCCTCCTAGCTGACTGCTGCCTGGTGGCAGGTTAATGAGATTCAGGGAGAGGCCATCAGCAAAGGCAGCAGCAGTGAGTCTGGTGCCCAGGGATGCTGGCAATAATTACAGCAGTTACTTTCCCCTGGGAAGTCAGGTGCCTTTCCCAGGCAGCACAGGCAGAGACATGCCTGAAGTTCCCACAGAACTCAAGGTGCTACAGGCTTGGCTGTAAACAGCAGCTGGGGATCTGGGATGGGGCTAAAGAGGGTGGTGTTTAGAGGAAATAGTTGGACTTGGGGAGCAAGGTGTGCTGGAAGGGCAAGCATTCTGGAGCCTTTTTCTGGCTCTGATGCTCCTGAGACCTTGGAGCTCTAGCTTCTCCCCGGGGAACATGGGCTGCCGGCTACCATGCAGGTGATGTGAAGTGTGGAGGGCAGGAGTATGGCAGGAGAAACACATCATGTGCTATGTTTCTACAGGTGGGAGACAAAGGAAGACAAGGAGGAGGTAGAGAGCCAGGAGGTAGGTACCTGGACAGAGGGTAGGGTGGGCTAAGGACATGATCCCTGGATTTGCTAGCCAGCAGGGCCAATCTCTTGTTTCAGAGAAGTCAAAGCATCAACAAGACTCTGAATGAGAAGGAACATGCACAGATGCAGAGCAGGATGGAGCAAGGAAGACCCCCGAGTGCCCTGGCAACCAGCCCAGCCCCCACATCTCCAGAGGGGCCAAAAAGGGAGTCAGGAGCTTCAACAGCCAGTCCAGGCCCTGGCTCTACACAAAACACTGACTTGGTTCCCCTTGACCTTTCTCTAGGAGGCACTAGTAGCTCTGGGCCTGGGAAGAGTACATGTGTGCTCAGTCCAAGGCCTGGTGCCGAGGAGAGCCCTGTGTCCTGGCCGGATAGTTCTGAGCAGCCCCTGGGGTGGAATGATCCCCAGGATGAGCCAGAAGTCCAGACTTTCTCTGAATCACAAAGAGGAGCAGGGCCCCTAGAGCCCAGAAAAGACAGGTCTGGCAAGGCTGGGGCCCAGCAGTCCCTGGCACAACGAAGCAGACCCACCAGAGGAAACAGCCAAAGGGCGAGGGGCACAGGAGGTATGAGGAGCAGGACAGGGGGCCCTGGGCCTGCAGGGAGATGCTGAGCAAAGCTCCTGGGAGCAGGGGGACCAGGCTGGGGAGAGAAGGAGGGGAGAACACAGTCAAGAGCCTTCTTTGTGATGGGCTTCTGGTGGCTGGTAGCTTATGGCAGTATGGTTGAACGGTTTAGCAAACTCTCTGGCACAGTGATATTGTGAGGGCAAGGAGCTGTCCTTCCTTGTACCTCATGTGCACATTCCTGTGCACCTGTGTGTTTTCACCTGCAGGTGCAGCATCTGGTGTATTCCTGTGCCACACCCGGTCTCTGAGGCTGATGAGCCTTGTCCTGGGACTACTGCTGATTAGGCCACGAGCTTCCCCTGCATGAGAGAACAAGTTGGACTTGAGAGAACAAGCACTTAGCACTTGGCTAGCCTGGCCTTCCTTTCCAGCTGCCAGCTGTCAGCTCCTCAGGTGCAGGCAGCCTCAGCAGCTGGCATGGTCAGCCCAGGCCTGGCCCTTTACCCACACCTCTGCCTTGCACCCAGGTGACTCATAGCCCCAGACACACAGAGTGGCGAAACCAGGGGAATCTCACCAATTAGCTGGAAGCCTCCTGCCTTCTATAAGAGAAGGCTGAGGCCCAGAGAAAGGAGGCCATAGCAGGCAGGGACTGAGCTGGGGCTAGAAGAGCAGAGCTCAGGTCTCCTCAGCAAAAGGAAGGGTACCTAGAAAGGCCTCCTCTCTGAAGTCGGGTTGGGGGAGGACAGCCTCCTCTCCCCACAGTAGGGTGGGAGAGCTCACCATCAGGGACTCCCTCCCCTACGCCCAGGTCGGACACTGTGTGCACCCTGAATATGCAGGGGCAGCCCTGCATACCAGGGTCATTTCCTGTCATCTCCTATTTCCTTTTCCCACCACCTCCCTGCACCATGGTCAGGCAAAAGCAAGGATTCAGACAAGGACTCAGAGAAGAGAAACATCAACTCTAGCTAAGTACAACATCAGGACTTGTCTTTCCTTCTTAAGTTTCCATTCCTGCCCCTCCCCTGAGGCCCACGTCTAGTGAATTATCCAGACTCCGCACAAGCTGTGGCTTCCTCTCAATTCAACAAACATTTCCTGAGCACCCACTACCAGCAATGCAGCTGGTGGGCGATGGCAACTTTGCCAGCAAGAGGGAGGAAAGAAACCGTCATCCGGCAGATCCAGGCTGCACAGTAGGAGCTGTTCTTGGCTGTAGGTGCCTGACAGAGGCTGAGGATGGTGGTAGGAGCCCAAAGGGAGCCATCCCACCACTGTTCACAAAGGCAGGTACTCCTCCCTTTCTCATCATGCCTGCCCTTTGCCCCCAAGCCTTTGCCTGAATCTCTCTTTGTTTGGCCCCCTCTGTGCCCCTCTCTGCTGAGAGGGTTGTTCCTCTCTGCTGAGGTTCCTGGCCCTCATCAGCCTCCCTGGGTTCTCTCAGAGGTGTCCAGATCATCCCCAAGATTTCTCCACTGTCAAAGAAAGGCCTTAACCATGGGGTCACAGCCTTGGGCTTCCTCACTGGCTCTTATCCCCCCTCTGCCCTTCTGGTGAATTATCCAGACTCCGCCCAAGCTGTGGCTTCCTCTCAGTTCAACAAACATTTCCAGGAAGTGTGAGGAGGGGATCAGATTGTTTAGAGCAGTGCTTCTCGCGTGCTAGGACATAGAGTAATGCAGATTTTAAGTCAGTAGGTCTGGGGTGGGCCTGGAAATTTGCATTTCTAATGCATCTCTAGGTGATGCCTAGGCTGCTGATTCCCAGACCACTAAGGCTTTGGACTAGGATACATGGAGGGCTGGGGCAAAGGTAGACTCTAAACTCTCATTGCTCAGTTGCTGGCTACATAGGGAAAGGGGGAGCACTGCCCCTGCGGGTAGGAGCTTCCTGGCTTCATGGTTGGGTGGGAAGCTGAGGCACTTAGGAAGATGCTTGACAGACCAGTGAGTGGTGATGCCCCACTTCCTGTAGTAGAGAGAGTGAGAAAGCTGTGTGGGAATGGGATGAAGCGAAGGGAGGTTGAAGAGGTTGAAGAGGTTGCTGTGGGGTTGATCGTGGGGTTTTGGAAAGGCTTGGGAACATTCTTACGTATGTGGGAGGAAGACCCCTGTGAGAATGAATAGGCGAAGAGTGAAAGAGTCCCAGCTCAAGTTTTCCTCTTGCCTTCTAGTCACATACAGTTGGCTTTGGAGCATGGCTCAGGCCCTGGAACCCATGTCTCCCAAAGGATAAAGCTGGGGTGAAGCAGGTTCAGGAAGTCTTTGAATGTAGATGTTTCCAAGAATAACTGTGATAAAGATTTCGAATTCTAAGAGTCACAAACTGCACCCAACCCCCAATGCTGCCATCTGTACAGATGTGCCTTCATTCAAGGGTATGTGCCAAGGCATGTTTGATTATGGGATGAGGATGTAGTATTTGCGCATAGCTCTGGTTCAGCCTTCACAACAGGACTTAAGCAGGAGAGAAAGCTGGGCAGAAAGGCTATGGTGAGATAGGGCTTTACTCCTAGAGGGTAACATCTAGAAGGATGTTGGGAGAAAGAATGTCATAGGAGTCACTAGGGGCTGGGAGAATGGAGATTGGCACAGGACGTCTTCACTGGAGGAAGATTATAGGGCAAGACAAGTATTGCTGAGCTTTACTCAAAAAAGGGGAGCCCTTCTTCAGGACAAAGGGGACTAGCAGCTATCAGGGCCACCCTTCCTGCTCTAGGATGGAACAAGCTATGACCCACAAACCTGGAGGTCATGGAAGGCTGGTTCTATCTCTTCCTGGCTCCTTTGTTTAAAGGCCTGACTGGGAGCCTTCCTCTTGGATGCCTTTCTCCTCTCCAACCAACAGACAAGATTGCTCTTCAAAGATGGGAAGTTCTTCATGAGACACAGCTATCAGGAACCCAGGCAGAGCTGGAAAAACTGAGAACAGAGGGCACATAGAGTAGTAGGGAGCCAGGAGGGAGAGGACAGCTTTACCTAAGGCCTCAAAACAAGGATGGCAGAAGAGGCAGAAGACATCCCCTTCCTGGGTCCATATCACCTCGCAGAAGAGAGCAGCAGACCATATTGCAAGGGAGGTATATTTTTTGATGACAGGCAGTGTGGCAGAGTGGAACAAATATGGGCCTTGGAATCCAACAGACAGAATCTGAAACCTGCCATCTGCTAGCTACGTGACCTTGGTCCATTTTAACCTCTAAAACCTCAGTTTTCTTACCTGCAACACGGGGCTAGTAATACATACCTTGAAGAGTTGTTCAGAAAATTAAAGAGTATGTAAAATATATCTGGCACACAGTAGGCACACTACTAACAGCCTGGCACCCAGAAGGCACTTAGTAATTATTTATTGAATAAATGAAGTAGCTATTTGGTGTGATCTGTCTACTTTGTTTCATATCTTTTCCTTTACTCTTTCTTCTAGTCTCATCTTTATTGTAGTCAGTACACTCTCAGGGAAACAAGGGATGGTTTGTAAATTTATCAGCCTTCCAGGACAGTCAGCTGCTTTAATCCTGGGGAGTCTAGTTTAGTCAAAGCCTCAGGAAGTGACTCTTCTTTTACAGGGAGGGTTCTTTGTCCCCATCTTCCAGTGGGATCTAAAGAATGTTGTAAGCATTTCTCCCTAACTTCATACACTGGTTCCCATAGCTCAGAGTGGTTTCTCTTCTCCTCTGTTCGTTCACATCAGTAGCAACCTCATGAATTTTCACCACGGCTTTTGCTTTACAATTTCCACCAAAAACAAACTCCCTTATGGAGTTTTCCCCACGCCTCAGAGTGTTAAGTTTTATCATCCAAAGGAGCAGCATGACTATATTTTCCTATGGTCAAGGGATGGGTAATTGGGGATCCAGAGGCTTCCCAGCTACTTAACAAGGCACAGTTTGACCACCAGTCAACTACAGTTCCAACCCTGGCATCAGGGTCAGGAGTAATCAGAGATGGTACTAGCTCCCCAAAAGAACAAAAGAAATGGTAAAATCCGTGTATCTTATTTTTGGTAGTAAATAGGGGCGGGGAGCAAAGGAGTAGGAGAAACTAAAGACACCAACCACTTTATTTCTGCCTCTCAAGTCATTTATCAGTGTCCACAGGCCCTGGGAAGCAACTCTTTCTGAGAAAGGGTTATCAGGGCTTACAAGGAAGGGTTGACACTGGGTGACTACAACTTCATTGAGGGGGAGAACTCAAGGCTGGGAAAGGCAATGAGAGGAGACAGCATAAGGCCCAGACTGAGGCTGCTTTCTCTCAAGTCTGCTGGCCCACGTCACAGCCTCTCATTAAGCATCCACTTGACACCGGGGAAGTGAAATAGCGCAGACTTGGCACCAGAAAGTACAAATGTGGCACCCACTGCTCCTTTTAAGGACTTGCTGGAGGAACAGCAGGCCCTAGGGTAGGAGGTAAGACAAACATATCAGTACCTTTGTGGGAAAGGGAGGGAGGACTGTTTCAGGCCTGTCTCCTTCTTAATAAGCTCTCCAGGGTAAATTCTCCTGTAATTGTCAAAAATAACCAACAATGTAGGCTTCTTCTCCTTTTCTCATAAACTCTGGGGACAGTGTCCCCACCCCCGTCCCAGCAGGGCAGCTAGCTTCAAGCAAGAAAAAGAATCAAAACCCCTTGATAACCATCCATCAAAACAGAAACACCCTAACCCTAAGTTACGGTATCAGAGGGAAAGGCTGGGCCTGTGGTTCTCAAATTTTAGTGTGTATCACAATCACCTGGGAGACACAATGCTGAGCTTCACTCCCTGAATTTCTCATTCAGTTGGTCTGGGATGGGGCCTAAGACATGGCATTTCTACCAAGTTCCAGTGAAGCTGATGCTGATGGTCTGAACACTGGTGTAAAGTTTATTACCTGCCCCTTCACATTTCTTCCTATGTATCAATTTTGCCCAAAGGGACAGACATTCTCTTGAAAACATATTACCTCATGTGTGTACACTGTACTTTTATTCCCAAGATCTCCAAGCCCCATCACATCTATTACTACCATTTGCTCACATAAATTCTATTTTGGGTAGGAGAAAATAGAGGGGTCAAAGGCCATAACTAATGCCATTATTGAGTCCTCAGGTTTCCTATTTTCCTGTTCAAGGGTTCCTCCTAAGAGTGCATTGCTTCCCACCCAGACCCTCATGATGCTGTAAGCTGTCTACGGATCAGAGACCGGCTATTGTGTCACAACACTGCCCAGACTGCCCAACAGGGAGCTGAGGGGGCAGGTGCCTTCAGGACACAGGAGGGGCAGACCTCAACTCATGACGCAAAACACGGAGGTAGCACAGAGATATATTTAAAAGGAAATCTTTGGTAATCAACATAATTACTTTTTTTGGACAAGTTAGTCTGGGGACTTCTGAAGCTCAATTGGCACACTGTAGGCATTAAATAAGCAGTTCTTGAATTAATGGTAGCGGTTTACAGAAACTCTTCTAAGGAAAGTTAGAATCTTATTGCTGTTTAACTGATAAGCTATTGCAAAAACATTACTGAAGCTAAGAAAACAGGGCAGTAACAAGGGTAGATTCTTGTTGTCATGACTGTAAATTCCTTGAGAGTGAGAACTGTGTGGTAATTTTCTGGTCCTTTAGTAGAAGCTTAACAAATGTTTATAGAGTAGAACCAGGAAACTGGTTTGGCCCGGGTGCTCCTTGCTGACCAGGTGGCTTACGTGCACCATGGGAGCCATGGCTGTTTTTGCACTTAGGATGGAGAGCCTGATAGAGTCTGGGTGTGTGGTAAAAAAAGCTTTGTTTTTGTATTTTTAAAATTAGCTACTGGAAGGAACAAAGCACATAACATAGGTTTCCTGGCAGCAGAAACACACAGGTTATGTCAGCAAGTAAAACAGATGTGACCAAAAAACTGTCAATGGAGTACGTATAGCTCAACATTAAGCCATAGGGCCAAAACAGAGGAGAAAATGACCAGGTCACATATCTATGTTGCCTCTGTTAAGCACCACGTGGAATACAACTGTAGACTTCTGGTGCTTGGAAAGAACAGACGGGCCAAGCCCAAGTTTCTCAACTTGGAAATAAAGAAACTGTGACCAGAATGCCCAGTGTTGCTGTGATCTGCAGGGGTTCTTTTTAGCAATCCATGCCCTTGAACCAGATTATGAGCTGTGAATGTGAGTCCACAAGTGGATTATGATAGTGACACCACAATGACACAAGGAACAATTCTATCCAACATAGGGATCAACCAGGGGATCGGCAAACTCAGAGCGCCTACTACTGTGCCAAGCAATGAGCTTAGCACTGGTCCTGTGAAATGAGCAAAGCTATTGTGGTCCCTCCCCCTAAGGAGGAAAACCAAAAAAAAAAAAAAAGTACAGCTGTAGCCCTTTAGTTTCTGTGTTGTAATTCCAGAAATACTTCCATTCTCTGCAGACAGGAAGGGGAGGACAATTATTACCCCTTTTAAATAGCTGTGGTAGCCCTAAAGCTCCAGAGCTGACCTTTCAGTTCCCCTTAAAGAAACATGGAGAAACAAGTAAATGCTCTCCACTCAGCATTTCAAAACAGTATATAAATACTCAACTAAAGAATGCACTGAGAATTCCCGAGTGAAAACTGGAAAACAAGGTAGACAGAAAATGGTCTCACACTGTGTTGAAATCGAGAGATCTTAGGAAGAATAATATTTCTTATGCTTAAAACTTTAGAGAAAAACTTCTTCCTTAGCATCCATTGAGGAGAGAAATGATAACCCATACACATTCAATGTAACTGGCTTAGCAAACTCCTGACATTCTCACTCGCCAAAACTTCACTTTCAAAAGAGGATTATCTCTTCCTTCAAATTCAGGATGTCAGGGAATAAGCACATGCTTGTTCTAATATAAGCAACTTCCAGTATGAGTGAACACTTAGAAACGATCCTGGTGGTGCAGGTGCAAAGCAGTTGAAGGAAAATAACCTCCTCTGCACAGACCTCTCCTTCCTGGCTCAAAATCTGAGGACAATTTTGCAGCTAACTCTTGAAAATAAAGCTATTCGGACCACTGCTCCGGCCAACTGGGCCCTGTTCTGGTGGAACACTGCCCTTCTCATTGGTCAGCAGGGCCTTGCTGCACGCACTGCTGTAAGTGCCTGTGTGAAGCTGCAGAAGCCATATGTCATCATCTACAGGAGGGGCTGACTAGAAGAACCTCAAAACTCTCCTTCCCCTTTTGTTCTGCCTTACCACGTCCTCTCATAGAAAGCCATTGTGTAGGCTGAAGAGGAAAATAAAAGAAGGGCGGACTTTTTCCATGCTCCCCTGCAGACTACAAGGTGATATAAAAGCACGGTAGCCACCTCCCAACGGCTCTGGAGAAGTACAGGCCTCAGGGGGCCCCACCAACACTGGGTTCCCGCTTGGTGTGTACTGGGCAGCATTGTCTAATAATGAGCTGAACTCAATTGCTTGCCATGTATTTTGCAGCATAACTAATCCCTTATATTTGTGCTTTTTACCCTCATGTCTTTGTGTTTACTTTGGGGGCAGAAAAAGCCTCACCTTTGAAGCAACCTACAGCTTCTCTCAAACCATTTGGCTCTCTTACCTCCTCCATTGTAGACAAAGCTCTGACCAACTACTGCAGCTTCCTTGGTGTGTCTTTGACAATGTTAGCACTTCTTGAGCTATCTGGGGGCCAGTGGTTTAAAGATGAGAATATAGTGATGCTATCAGGCAGCTTATCCTCACTTCAGCTCTTGGCCAGCTCAATGTTTGCAATAATTCTTAATATGCATGCTGACTGGTCTCTTAGCTTCCTCAGCTAAGCATCCTGCTCAGAGTCCTTTAAAAGCAGAACTTTTTTCAACCTAAAGCTACATATCTCTATTCTTCTGACCCCATCATTGCTTCCTAGGATGTATTCCTGCCATCCTTCACTAATCAATTCAGTGAAGCCATCAGGCACAGAAAGCATAAGGGTAATTGCTTTTTCCTCCCACACCTACTCATCATCCATCCACCACATCTCAGACCATTTCCTCTTCCAACTTCTTACTCCTTCCCCAAGAAGTTCGAAAAGAGAAACGATCAACTTACACGGACTTATGTAGAGTTCTTAGAATGTATTTTTGTTCACCTTAAAAATAAAACTTTTAAAAAATATACAAGACTTTTTGAGTACAGGTATATCTTAAATGGCTGAATTATAAATAATGTCTCTGGTCACGTTCACAGCTAGAGCTGGAGCTAATGTTCCAATTCCAGTGAAGGCTTTAGAGAGTCAGGAGGCCAGCAGCTGGACCTACGAGTGGTCTCTCTAGACTCTTTGATCCATCCCAAAGTGGATTAAACAGTCCGAATGTAGGGATCAGGATCCGGACAGGAGGCTGGATTCCCAGATGTTCTCCTGCAAGTTCAAAGGATTCTTGGAATAAGATCAATTTACAAATTATTAAAATATAGGACTAAAAATTCACACAATAAATATAAATTACAGGTTATTATTGGAGTTATAAAGTGGCATTTTATGTTTTTTCCCCCCAAACCCCACCAAAAATTTTAAAAGGCCTCGGAGGCTTTCTAATGACCAAAGGCAAGTCAGTTGCCCAAAATCTCTTCCAGCCAAGACACCCTGGCTATCAGCCTGCCCCCAGGCTATGACAGTTCAGCTGTTACATCGCCCACAACAGGACATGGCTTAAAGCAAGGCTGTTTGTTCTACAAAAACTTGGATCAGAGCTGACTAGAGTGTAGGCCAGAAAACTGGAGAGTCAAACTGTTTCGGGACTCAGGTGGATAAGTTTTGTTTTTTTTTTAAAAAGTGCCTTATTTCCCAAAAAGGAAATACTAAGGGGTTTGATATCTTGTCACAACCCACACTCAATTGCCTAAAAGCAAGTGGCAGAAGAAAATGAAACCCAAATTGAGAATGCACAATTCTTGCTGCCCCAGAGCTATACATGTCATTTTCCTTGATGTTTCTCATCTCAAAAGTATAGGCTGCATGTAAATAGGGTTTATCAGGAGAGGTAAAGACAAGCCAATTTAACCTTCCCATGGCACAATCCTTAATTTGAAGTCCACCTTATTAGCCTTTCCTGTTCTATAATACAACTCAAAAGCAGAGGATGTGCTCAAAGTTCTTCTTTCACAACAGATTTCATCCTAATCGCAGGGCTACATTGTCACTACAGGCTCAGGAAAGAGCTAGGGTGATTACTGGAACAAGATCTTAAGGAACAGAAAAAAAAAAAAGATAACATACTTGTGAGTCACTCTACTTACAAAGCTTGCTCTTCCTAAAAAACTGAGGAGACAGTCAAGGATTGAAGGACAGAGGCATGGCTCTTTCCCTTCCTTCTTCCCTGACCCATATCCAGATACTTAGGGCTGCAACAGGAAACCTCTTGGGTGGGGGCACTAGGGTGGGAAGAGGAGGGTATCAGTACACTCCCCACCCTCCCTAAACTGCTTCTACTTCTAAGGTTTTCCACTCTCCTTTCAACAAGTCTAAGAATGATTATATTCTTTTGTGTCATAAACCTATGTTTCTGAAATAGGAGGGAGAATAGAGGAAAGAGTGGGTGATGGAAAAACTTGTTTGTGCCCTCTAGCTAGCTGCACTCTGGGGGGCTAGCAAATAACGCTTGTTTGACCCCACCAGTCAGTAGCTACTCAGGGTGTGGGAGGATATATATAGATCTATGTAATTATAGCTTCTAGTGCATATGTCGACAACTATATACAGGGATCTATAAATTAAATGCATTTGTGGCCACTGCAACTAGGTTGACGTACCTGAGCTCCGCTACTTTTGGTGCCCTCCTCCCTGTGAGAGCTTCAGCTTATTTAAGAGCCCCTGCAGCTCCCTCCTTTCTCTGAGTCTTGGAGGGGGAAAGCCCGTGTCACCCCTGCATGTAGGATACACAAGAGAGAGCCGCGCAGAAGGGTTCAGTGCTGGGATCTCCCCACCCCTCCCCCCACCCCCTTATGGCTCAGGGCCCTGGCGCCGCAGCACGGTCCTGGGAAGACCAAATCCCGAGTCCCCGGCGAATCGTGGTCTCCTGGCTGAAGATCGGACTGCAGGCCACTCGCCTCCGGGACGAGCCAGCGATCGTCGAGGGAAGGGGGGCGTCCACTCCCGTGAGGGTCACTCTCGTGGGCTCTCCGCCCCGTCTTGCTGTAAAGTCCAGCCTCCGGGCTTGGGAAGGATGGTTCCCGGCCGCCCCTGACGCAGAGGAGTTCAACGACTCCCAGGCGCCGCCGCCGCTTCCTCCTCGTCTTCCTTAGGCCCCCGCGGCCGCTCCAGAGGCCCGGCCAGCGGACTGTCGGCAGAGGGCTCGGGAGGCACCGGCCGCGCAGCCTGCAGCGGGGGCGC
>NW_011888800.1:6357772-6366748 GCF_000151845.1 Pteropus vampyrus | reverse complement strand
CGCGCCGGCAACAGAGGGCGGGGGAGAGCGCTGCTGGGGGGCCGCCTCTTAAAAGGGCGACGCCGGGGTCCGGAAGTGCCCCGCGGGGAGGCGGGCTTCGGTGGGGCTCTGCGAGCACCACAGCGACGCCCCGTCACGAGAGAGTTAAAGGAGGCTGGTTCTTAAAAGGGCAACGGCGCCTCGGCCCTGCGCGGGGTGGAGCAGCGAGGGTGGGAGCCCCCGCGCTTCTTTAAAAGGGGAACGGCGTCGCTCCGAGCGGAGTGCCGACCTGGACGGGGGGCGTGGAGGGCGGGTCGGATAGCGGAGCTGTCAACTCTGGCTCCTCTCTTCTTAGTCCTGCCTGGAATGACGGATGGAACTGCAGCAGCGGCTTCGGCCCTCAGCCCTCGGTTTCCCCCAGAGTGGGGGTGCTGCCACGCTAGTGCTTCTCCGCTCGCGCCTCGCTCCACGTACCCACTGGTCGGGTCTTCCAGACCCCTTTACACCTGGTGAGCCTGGCTCACGTCCAGCGTAGGCAGACAAGAACCACAGGAACTCCCATTGTGGTCACAGCTAGTCGCGCCCCTTCCCCTCCAGGCCCACCCCCGCCTTCCCGGTGCCGCCTGGGCTTCGGGGCTCTGCTGAAATCTTCCCGATTCTTTGTCCTCTTAGAGCCCCCAGTCAGGCTGCCCAGACCTTCCAGACTGCATCATGATTTTGTGCTCAGCTGGTTTTTCAGACGCCTCTCCTACCCTAGTGCCAAAGTTTGTAACAGGTCTCAGGTCCCGCTTTTGCGGGCTTCCGACTTCCAGGTTAAGGGGTTTACTGAACCCGTGGACGGCTCCCAGAACTTTATCCCCCTCTGATCTTGTGCGAGTCTCAGAGCCCGGGCCGTTGTTCCCTTGCCCCTCTTTCCATGTAAGGGTCGTCCTCCCTCAGGTGAGTTCTAACGACCTCTCTCCGAGCTCGGACTCTCGGCAGTCGCTTTCTCCTGTGCCTTCCCGCTTCTTCCGCCCTCCTCTCTCCTTCCCATTCCCTCCCTACAAGGCTTTTCAGAATGTTTGGCTTCCTCCTCCTTGAATTCTATTTCCTGTGTTCTCAGAGCTGGATGTGTGGACCTCCTGGGTGTCTCAATGGGTATGGGAGACTCTGCCTGTGTTAGTGTATGTGGGGAGAGGACTGTGCTCTTGATGGGCTTCTGTGGGTGAACCTTTCCTCCCACCCCAAGTGCTGTCCCTGCAGATGTGAGCCTGACTTCTGGCTTCTGACTCTGCGGGGCAGGACCCTCTCTGCCTTTCTCATTTCCCTTCTTCCTCCACAGGAACCTTTGGCTTCTGCTGCCCCTTTATGGGGAAGCCCTTCCCCAACACTATTGCCGGGCTACCTCACCCACACAGAAGTCAAGTGACTGTCAGAATCCAGTGTGCTGATGCTGGGGGAACCAATGGCCTAAAACCCAGCCCCTCACTCCAATTCCTGAGACCCAGGTGTGAGTCTGCTACTAGCAGGGGCCGACTGGATGCTTTTTACTTTCGAGGATATTGGAAGTTTGCAGTGTATATTGTCTTCTGTAGGCTGATGGGGAAAAGACAATCACTCTTTCTCAGTCCTCCTCCAGAGCCGGTCTAGCAGGGTGGCTTGTTAAGTTAAAATCCCTGAATTGTTTCTGGATGTTGTCCTCTCTTCTCTCCCCTGCTCTCTGGCTTTCCTGGCAGGACTGATCATACCAACCATACCAAGGTGAATTATTCTGAAAGATTCCAGGTAAGGCCAAAAACAAAGCCTTCTTCCATCATCTTTCTTGAGTGCATTCTGTATTTATTCTGTTGCAAATTAAACTTCTTTCTTCTTGCTTGGTTCTCAGTGGAGCGGAAAACAGCATGTCACTCTTTTCTATACTAAAGAATAAATGTACTTGAAGCCCTTATTCAATTCCTCCTACCCTATTTTTCTCCAAACTAAACAGTGCCAGATTCTTTAACCTATCATCAATAAACCCTATTTATTATCTGGATTTACATAGTGTCTTTTACCCTAGGAACTCAAATTGCTTTCAGATATAATTGAGCCTGATCTCCCTGGTGCCTGAGCCATTAAGAAACCATTAGTGTATTCCTTTTGCAGGCAACTAAATGGCCCCCTAGTGGCCTGAAAGTGAATATGCTTCTCTAAGTGCCTCTCCCCTACTAAGGGTAGTCAGAGAGAAATCAGAGAATCAAGGCATAGTGGGGACGGAAAGGGCCCAAAAAGTTATCTTTTGTAAATACCCCCACAGACCCTAGAACTCATGCACAACATCCCTATGGAACACTCTCCAGCATCAGCTAAAAAACCCTCCATGATGGTATACCTTGTCTGCTCCCTAGGGCAGCCTTCTCAGGCTTTGGAGAGTTCTGACCAATTATAATAGTAACAACATCCATGCCCTTATTATGTGCTAAGCACCATAGTAAGCACTTATATTTGTTGTCTCATTTGTCTCACAACAACCTATCAGGTAGTTACTCTGGAAGAGTTGGTGATACATCTGAACTTCATTGGGCATATTTTCTTGATATGGATTTCTTTTTCCTCAACCAGCACCACTCTCTGAGGACTTAAAGAGTGTTTGATTCACTGACATGGGATCTCACATAACATTGCATTAGACCAAGAGTCCCACTTTATAGCAAAAGAGAAGGCACATGGTCATGGAATCTTCTGGGCATACTACATATTTTGTTGCCCACTGGTGAATAGAGTTGATAGAGTAAAAGAACAGCCTTTCAAAGGCTGTTCATGAGGCTGAAGCATCATTTTAGAGACAATGGGACACTATGCTCTGGCATGGAGTATGTACTCTGTTGAATAACTATAATATTGTGTTATGGCTCAATAGCTAAAATACAGAGAAGGGGTAGAAGGAGAAGTAACCTCATTTACCATCACTGCCAGTCACCTATGTGGGGAGATGTGTGTGGAATTTGTGGTTCATATTCTATGGTTCCAGGTCCTCTGGGTTTAAAGAATCTGGGTCCCAGAGGTAGAACACTTTCACCAGGGAACAGAATAAGAATCTCATAAACATTAATTGTGGCTGCTTTCTGTCCTTCATACTCCTTGTGCTAAGACACCAGCAGGAAAAGAAAGGAGTCACTTCCTGACAGGGGTACTTGACCCTGATTCTTTAGAAGAGTTAGGGCTGCTGCTGCATAGTGGGGTTAGGGAAGAATATGTTTGGCACCCAGGTGATCCACTGGGGTATCTCTTGGTATTCCCTTGCCTAATTTTGATAGTAAGTGGACAACTTCAGAAGCTTGGTTTGAGAAGGGCATGGTAATTATGGGCTCAGACTCCTCAGAAATGCCATTAGGTAAGCAACCTAGACCAGCAGAGGTACAAGCTGAAGGTAAGGAGAATCTAGAATGAGTAATGGGGTGTGGAGAATGCTGGATATCAATTGAGACACCATTTATAGTGGGAGCTATGTTTCCTTCTATTTATCTTTCTTTAAGTTTACCAGAGAAAGTGGTCACCAGAATTCTGGAGGTGCTATTTCCAGGCAGAGTGACCTCAGTATGTGAAGCAAGTAGTTGGAGCCATGCCAAGGGGATACTGTTGTGGTGCTATGGTGAACCACCCAGATCCTGCCTTTGAGACCAAGAAGCTTATCTCCAAGTTTCCAGGAGTGTCGGCTGCTAATGGCTCATAGCCGAGTCTCTCCTTGGGCATTTTCAAAAGGAGTTGCCTTATCTAACTTCCTGAACCCTCCCTAAGATTAATCTGCCTGGTCAATGTGAGGATTCAAAGGTCTAGCCATCTTGCCTTAGTTGGGGCCAGCTCTGAAGGATCATCCCAACCCCAGAAGTCCCTGTGGAGACCTCCTTTGCTGTGACTGAGTCACTGATCAATTTCCTTCTCTCAATCCTGACTCCTCCACTCTGTCAGATGTGTTGTATTGTTTCTGGGAACACCTCCCAATAAACTTCTTGCGAGTAAATCTCTGTCTCATAATGTTTCATGAGAAACCTGACCTAAGACAGTCAATAAAGTCACCTAAGATTCTAAGCTTAGAGACAACAGAGGACAAGTTTCATTCATCTGAAGGTAGACCTCCTGGCCACCTGTGTCTTCTATGCCATGGTTCCCTCTACCAATTCCCACAGTGTTGCTTGAATCCTACATCCTGGCTGCCCTTCACCAAATATCCTCCAGTTATGTGTTTCACCGCAATAAGGCAACTAAACCAAAGTCCCAGAGTACATCAGATGTGACCTGACATACCAAGAATGAGATGGGACTGAGTCTTCCTTGGTTCTAGAGCCCTGGCTGCACATTGGAACCAAGGGTGAAGCTCTTTAGAAATTCAAACTCCTCACCTTCCTTTCCCTCTGCCTACCCACCCATCCTGGGTCCTGATTCAGAGGGTCTGGGTGCAACAAGGAATACACAGTGTTTACCAGAGCTTCCCAGGAAATTCTGATTGATATCAAGATGGAGAATCACTGGGCTCAGTACTCGACTTCAATTCAGCAACCCAAGCATCCATCACTTTTCTGGCAGCCTTTTCATTTGACTCATATGGAGCTAGCTGTCAGCAAAAACCCTCAGTTTTATTCACACATGCTTCTGCTAAGCTGCTACTTCCCCACCCTGTGGCTGTACAGTCGGTGCCTTGGAGCCAAGCCCGGATCTCTCAGTTAAGCCCTATTCATTTCACCTTTGAGGTTCAGGCTGTTACTCCAGCAGGTTAGGATGACCCAAGTGTGTCTCCCAACATATCCCTCTTCTCACTGGCTTCAGGAGTTTGTTCACTATGGCTTTGCCCAGGTCCTGATAAAAAGGTGGATGAGGACAAGAGTAAGGATAGAAGCAAGCAATCTGTTCTGAGGGTAGTCCTTATGTGCAATGCACCATGATCTCCTGGAGAAGAACATTTTCTAATTTATTTTCATCACACTTAGGTAAACAGCTTCCTTTCCAGGTAGATAAAGAGGGACAGAGGAGATGAATAATGTGTCCAAGAATGCCCTGCTGGGATAGGGGCCAATCCTTTCCTGCCATTTACAACTCTCATCTCTAGGTTCGTCACCTCTCAGAGAAATAGTGGGAGATAAAATTGACAAAGTTGGCCTTTCGGATGGAAAAGGCAGAGGTTTTTAGAGCTAAAAGGTACCTTAGAAATGATTAAAAGCTTAACAAATCAGAGAGCTCAGGTAATTTGCCAAGATCATACTGCAAACCTTTGCTCTGGTTGAGACTAAAATCTGGGTTTCTTGAGAGTGGATCCAGTGTTCACTCAGCTACAACAGCCTGATCCAAAATGGCACTTCAAAGGGAAACACACACACATGAGACCTATTCTTTTCTGTTTCTAAGTCACAGATAGCTCCTTCTATGATTCTAAAAGGGCTTGGCATGGGAGGATAAGCAACATCTTCCTCCTGGGCTTCTGCAGAGAACTATTGATTGCCTTTCCTCTCCTGCTTACTTCAGCACCTGCTACCCAGCCTTGTCCTTGCCTCCATTCACACTCAGCTCTCAGCCTGCAAAGGGTGACTGGACCTGGAGCTACAGCTGGACATATAGCCAGACCAATGAACAGCTCCTGGTCCTCAGTCTCACACCTGCCTCATCAGCTGTCGGGGCTGTGGTGGTGCGAAGGTGGTGGGAGGTTGGCATTTTACTTCACAAGTTTTGGCCACTTGGGGGACAGTCTGCTGCAAGTCTACAATCAGGAGCACCCCTAACTCAGCCTGCCCTGGGAAGGTGGTTCAGCCATTGATCTGCACAAACTGCTGAAAACTAAACAATGCAACACAAACAAAAGAAAACAAAACAACCAATCGCCAAAGAGCAAGTCAGTGAAGATATTTGTTAGGGAAAGAGTAGCATATATACTGAAGAGGAAGTAATAAGAAACTGCATTTGTCCTGTCCGTGTCTGCTAAAAAAAATAAAATAAAATAAATAAAATAGGGGGTGGCTCCATAGTATAATGTCTGCTTTACATGCAGAAGGTCCTGAGTTCACGCCCTACGGTGCGCCAGGGCCCTGGGTATGCGCCCAGAGCCTGTGGGAGGAGACGTCCCACCTTCACTGATCCAGTTCTTAAGGGGAAACAGCAACATCCATAGGTCAGGGGTGGAAGTGGCGGGGGTGGGGTGTGGAAATTAAAGAGGGGGAAAAAATACTATTGAGCTCAAGTGCAGGCATCGTATTAAGTACTTTCATCCATTATATTATTTAGTCCTTACCACAGCACTTGAGGCATTGTTATCTCCATTTTACAGGTGAGAAAGTTGAGACACAGGAAGGTTAGGTATCACAAGATAAACCAGCTAGGAAGTGTCTGGATTCGTAGAGTAGTGAGTGTGGTTCCCTGGGTCAGACTGGGAAAGAGACCCCAGAGGATGCAATAACTGAGCCCTCTTCATTCCAAAAGTAAGCTAGCCATTGTCTCAAGACCCACGACAGGCCTCTAGGCTCCTGAACCTCACTGCTCCTTCAGGTAAGAAACCCACCTAGTCTGACTCTTGTTTGGTACCAGGTAAGAAATCCACCTAGTCTGACTCTTGTTTGGCTGGTAACTGGATCATCTGAAGATCTGAGTTCAACTTCCACTAAACTTCTTTTATGAACAGGTTGGTAAACAAAGTACGAGGTCCCCACACAAAGCTGCCAAGTGAGCTAGTGAATTCAGGATCTCTCTCTAAGGCTCCAGGCCACCAACATCTCCCTGGGAAGCAGCAGTGAGTTGAATGTAAGTTCTCAGAATGTTCTACAGCCCAAAGCTCACACATACCAAACTCTCCAGCATATGTGTCTCCACAGATCACAACTGACACAGACCCTCTGGAGACTTCCCTGAGGGTCTGCTTTTCCTGGATCCCTGGCCTTTCACCAGGAGGCACATGCTTTCCAGTGCACCCAGCAGGGGGCATCCTTGCCCTTCTGCCTTCTGCCCTGCGGGTGGGATTGGCAGACTGCCTGGGGGGGCCTTTGCTCAGCTCAGCCTAGGAAGTACATTTTCCAAACTGGGTATTCGTGTGACCTCCTGATTTTCTCCATATCCATTCTACTATTATTTATACAATATTTTTCTTTGTCAATTTATTAAAAACCTAAATTAATTTTTAAAAGAAAAAAGCCCTCTTTGATGAAGATTTTCCCAGCTCCCCTCACTGTGTGGATTTCCTGCATTCTGAGGGCTGCTTTGAAGGATGTAGGCAGGAGAGTACAGGCCTCATGGAAGCTACAGTTGGGGAAGGGTCTCAAGAATTGGGTCCAGGCAGTGCCATCACTGGGTAAAGATGGGTAAGGATTTATTCTGTGGATTCAGAACCTCAATCTTCAGAGCCCAAGAATGAAAGGATCAGGGTAAAGAATCTTGAATTCCCTGCCTTCCTTTGGCACCCCCAGTCCTGTGAAATGAGAGGAGCCTGTTCTTTTCTTTCTCTAGTCTGGGGGACAGGGAAGGAATTGTCTTTCCATGCCCAAAGTGGAGAGAAGCATGATGGCTGCAGGGCAGATAAGCGGGAGGGACTTGGGTGCAGATCCAGGGTGGCTGCAGGTGACAGGTGCAGAGGCTTTGGGAAAGGCAGGGATTTCCCTTGCAAAATTCATTCAAACAGTCAGAGAGGGAACCCGATCCCAGGGAGGGAATCGGAACTGCAGGGGCCACCAGAGGGGCCACCAGAGGGGCCCAGGGCTGGAGGGATGGGGGAGGAGAGATGGGAGACAGCAGGACAAGGAGGGAGAGAAGACAGGATGAGTCCTGAGGGCAGAGGGCAAGGGAGCTAGAGGATTTCTAAGCTGCTTCCAAAGGCTCAGTCAGGCCTTGCTCCAGGCTCCACCCTGATGGTCTTAGAATTGCTTTCCTGGGGGTTATTTTTCTGCTAGAGAATCCTTTTAGCTCTAGCCCCCACTGTCCCCCACCCTCCTGCCCTGGCCCAGACTGGCCAGCAGAGATAGTTCTAGGGACTGAAGACCCCACAGTTGTCAGGAGGTGGCGCAAAGGCTGAAGGTGGAATCTGGTTGCACAAAGGCTCAAGGTGGAATCTGGTTGCAAAAAGCCAGGCCCTGAGAGGGGAAGGAAGTCCTGGGCAGAGCTCCTTGCTCCCCCAGTTGAATTAACAAGGGTGATATGCAGATCAGGTTAAGCAAGAGGAAGTGGGCTCACTGAGCAGGGCCAGGACTGAGCTCCCTGGGCTGGAACAGTGTTAGGGTCATGCACCCTGAGCAGGTGCCCCGAGATGAGTCCTCTCCAAACAGCCTCCTGCCTCAAGTGTTCTCACCGCAGGCTCTGGGCACAGAGCAGAAGAGGGAGCCTGACAGGAGAGTCCAATGGAGGCTAGTGGCCAATTGTTGCTCAAACCAGCCGTGTGTTGAATGGTGGCTAGTCAGTGGAGGTTCCAGGTCTCAGCCAGACCTAGAGGACCAAGAGGAGAGATTCATGTGTGGTGAGTGAGGGGTATGATTGCCTCACTTGCATCTCATTTTCATGGAGAGGAAGCATTGAGAAAGAGGAGCCGAGTGTTCAGCAAACTTTGCTTATTCAAAACACTCAATCCTAGCTGGGCCCTGCCGCACCCCAACTCCAACCTCCAGGGTGGTCCCAGACCCCTCAGGCTCTAGGAGAGACTCTTATGCTCTGGACCCCACCCCTTTGGAGGTCACTCTCCCTGGTGACCTCCTTGCTTCCTCCTCTCAGTCCCCACCTGGGCAACAGTATCCCCAGTTGGTCTCATATTGTTCCCTCTCCAGTTCCCCAGCTGCTTCTGACCAGGGTGTAACCCTGGGACTGGGAGGTCCCTGCTCCAAGACGACCAGGCCTTATGACCCGCCTCACAGTCCTGAACTGCACAGAGAAGGAAGCCCTGAGCAGGAAGTGCTGAGGCACAGGGTGAGGGCGGGGGCTTCGAGGAGGGGAGCCAGCCTCCCTGGGCAGGAGCTGAGGAGCTGTGACCACAGCCTCCACTGTAGGCAGACGGGAGGAGGCTGATTTAAAAAGCAGCTG
>NW_011888800.1:6350267-6356567 GCF_000151845.1 Pteropus vampyrus | reverse complement strand
GGGAATGGGGGTGAAGTGGGGAGAGAGCCCTTAGGGCTGGCCAGTCCTCCTTACAGGTGAGTTGAGGGGGTTCTGGGTCTGTGAGTTAAGGCAGACTTCAGGGCTGGACTAGGCTGAATCAGCTAGTTGCCATGACTATGGGGAGGGGGCCCTTGCTAGATGCTTTCTGCTTTCTTAGGAGTGTGTGGTTAATGTGGCATGGTGGTGGCATGTCCCAGGAGCTTATGGAATGAGGGAAGTGGCTCAGAATGAAAAGTGAAGTGGCCTCTCTCAGTTCCTCTGTGTAACCTGACTAGGCAGAGGGTCATTAAGGATGGGGACATGCTTTATGGCCTTCTCTCCAAGCCATTGCCTGAGTAACTGGTTGTCCCGCTCCCTTCTCCAATGCAGAGTACTGCGCAGTCCTCGATTCTGACTTCCAAGAGCAGGAACCTCCCAAGCCTGGTCACTGGGCACATACAGCTAGGAGCCAGAGCTCTGCTCTCAGATTGCTTTCGGCCCAGTTGGCAGATGACTTGAGAATGTTGTGCCATGTTGAATAAGCACAGTGCACAGGATATAATCAATTCCCAACTTAATTTTGTCTCCCATGCTCCTTTACAATGTATTTGGTGAGAGAAGCTCTCCTCCTGCCCATGGAAGGAAAGTCAGACAGTCACAGACATTCCATTTGCTCTTGGAGAATAGTCAATTCTATGGCCACTTTTCCTCACAATGCTTATGTCAGAAACTAGTTATCATTCAAAATTTCAACCTTCATTTAGAATGATATCTCCCCTCCTCCCTCTAGAAATGGTTTCACCTGGGTTGCAGGCCCCCTGGAAAGGCTTCAGGTGGGATTCCCTGGTCCTCTTCTTCTCAGGGATGGGGTGCAGGGAGGGAGATGGGAAAGGGGTGCCAAAGTGCTTATTGAACAGGTGCTATTGTCAGCTGGCTTGTATTCTCTGAGCCTGGTAGAGGTGTAGGCTTTTCATTTTCTGGTACACATTTTTGAGGATTCTCGGGAGACTCGCCCTCCCTGCCTCTGCCCAACCCCCCCGCCCCCTGCTGCCCTTGAGCTAGGGATCTCTTGCTTAGCGTCCTCTCACCATCTCTATTTCAGAAGGTTGGTTGAAATGACTACTTCAGCCGCTCCAAATCCAGTTACCATCTTCAGCTTCCTGTAGCTTTGGACTCTTTGCCCCTTCCTTCCACAGACCCACTCTGGACCCCAGCAAATATGTGTTCATGGCCCCAACAGACTCTGGGGTTTGGGATCATCTAGCATGCCTGCATCTCTGTGTCTCACAACGACAGGGTTAATAAAAACTCTCCAAGCGTAGTTGAAACCCCCTACTAGACTTAAAGTGGGGGGCAGGCACCCCCAATCCTCCATTGGAGAGGCAAGGGAATGCAACTCACAACACAGATTTTTCCAAAATTAGCTTCCTCACAAAGTGTTTTCTTTCCTCCTTACTTCAACCACCCCTAATCTGAGAGACATTTTTGTTTTTGTTTTTGTTTTTGTTTTTGTTTTTGGCGGGGGGGGGCTGGCGTTGGGGTGGGGAGTGGAGAGATTATTTCCTTTGTAAATTCTGCATTTGGTCTAGTCTGGCATGCAAGAACTACCATGCATTGTTGGAAACTTCCATTTTAATATCTTGTTATATATGCAAAGACCATTACAATCAAAGGTAGTCTGTGTGCTCTGTGAACAGAGCAGAAATTTAGAAGTGAGTTTATTTATCATTCATATTCATCAGTCACTCGCTCCTTCAGCAAACCTGCAGCACTGAGCTCGTGGTCTAGTACAGGCTTGTTTCCTGGGAGTCCACGAGTCCCTGGGGATTTTCCAGGTGGGCTTCTAGGTCTGAGATCCAGTCCCCACCCAGTGTGTTTCAGAAAAGGCTTTAAAGAAGAAGTGAGGCTTGGGCTGGTCCTTGATGATGTTTCAGGCAGGGGAGGGTATTTAGGCTTGGAGGTGGAATGCCCTTGGTGGCTATAGACAGTTGAATGGATGGGATAAGGGTGGTCCATGGAAGGGAGGACTGTGCATGTGGGAATCTAGGTTGCTGCTAGGTTGTGCAGGGCTTTGGACGTAGGCACAAGAGTTGGGCTCTTGGCTCTCACTGTGCTGAGCAATCCTGGAGGTAGTATGGAGACTTAGGGAGAGATATTCTACACCTTTGGCTGAGCTGCGGCCCTTGAAAACAAGGTGAGGTGGGAGTCAAGACCCTGTTTGGAGTTTAGAGGGAGAACTTCTCTTTGGGGTTTAGAGGCGAAAATGCCATCTCCAATCCTCTACCCCTCTCTACCCCTGGTCCAGAGCTTTTAAAGCTTATGCCTAGCCCTTAGCCCTGGAAAACAAAGGGAAATGCCTGCAGATTCCTGGGACGGCCACCTGCTAGGGAGATGGTGAGCTCTGAAACCCCTGGTGTGGGCCAAGGGAGCTTGGCCTGAAGTCTCAGAGAAGGGTGCTGATTCCTTCTCTCCACAGGAAACAACGATAGCCTCCCCGGTTATCCTCCGTGTGGACCCCAAGGGCTATTACTTATACTGGACATATCAGAGTAAGGTGAGACAGCCCCTACCTATCATGGTCCTGAGTTCCTACTGATTCATTGAGTTAAAGCAGCTTCTTGGTGATTTGAAGGTGGAAATGTGGATGCTAGGGAGTATAGAATGACCTGGAAGGGTGGCTTTGGGGGATCTCCTGTAGGTAGGGGCTATTTGCTTTGGAATGGAGGATGCAGTTACTCCAATCATGGCTGCCTTGCACTCAGATGCTCCAGCCTTAGCATCCTGTGGAGAGAAAGAGAGAGAGAGAGAGAGAGAACAGGGCTGCAGCTGAAGGCTGATTCTCTGCTTGTGGTTCTGGGTGAACTTGAGGGCTTAGAGAAATCAGAGAAGGACCTCAACACCCAAGCAGAAAGAAGGGAGCGGGAGCCTGGGGAGAGTCCAGGATGGTAGAGGTGAGACTGCAGGCTACAGCTTCCCAAGTAATTTGAGTAACTTGAATGGCCAGGGAAGGAATGAGCAGAGAGGAAGGGAGGAGGGTCATCATGAGTAAAGAGAACCTGATCACTGGGAAGGGAAGGCTGGGGTCTGGGTGGCCCTACACAGTCTTGACATCGAAAGAGGGCAGTCGTCTGAGATGTGAATGGATATGGATGTTCCCTCCACCCTGTTCTTTGTCCACATCTCCTCTTTGCTCCCATGGGGCACCTTCCAGGAGATGGAGTTTCTGGATATCACCAGCATCCGTGACACCCGCTTTGGGAAGTTTGCCAAGATTCCCAAGGTAGGTGGGCCCAGCAGTAGCCCAAGTGCAGGCAGGAGTCTCTCAGGGGGTGGGAAGCCTGATCTCTGGAACAAGGTGAAGTGTCCCTGGGCTGGGCAGCAAGGCTTCATTCTGAGATGAGGAAGGGGCATGGCTGCTCCAGGGCTTGCTGGGGCCTCGGTGCCAGGGTACCATCAGAAGAGATGTCATGAGGCTATCTCCTGCCCTTAGAGCACCCCAGGCTATCTGGCAGGTGTTGCTCACACTCCTGACCCCCTGACTAGTTTGACTATATTTACCTAATGCTGGTAGGAAGATTAGAGGAAAAGATTGATGGGAGCAGGATTCCCTGAGACTGGGAGCTAAGAATCTGTCTTCAAATTAAAAGTGACAAGACACACAGGACTCCCAGGTCGCAAAGTCTTAGTTAGCCTCTTCCTATGGGCCTCCTGCTCCCAGCCCCAGCTCCTGGAGTCAGGGATGGAAGATGCTGAGGCCTGTGGCTCCTAAGATGGGGATGGGATTTCACCCCAGTGGACTACAGTTCAGGTGGCTGAGAGGGAGGGATGAGAAGAGCCACAGCGGGCAGGGATGGTCCTAACCATGTCTCCATTGCTGCAGAGCCAGAAGCTCCGGGATGTCTTCAACATGGACTTTCCTGACAACAACTTCCTGCTGAAGACACTTACTGTGGTGTCTGGCCCCGACATGGTGGACCTCACCTTCCACAACTTTGTCTCCTACAAGGAGAACGTGGGCAAGGTGCACTGAGGAAACCTGGCATGGGAATTGGCAACTGGGATAGGCTAGACTTTTTGAGAGAGAGGTCTGGGCCATGGGGTGGTACATGCACTTTTAAGGTCAGGGGTCTGACTACTGTGCTCTGGGGTCCTGCAGAACTGGGCTGAAGATGTACTGGCTCTGGTCAAGCATCCGCTGACAGCTAATGCCCCCCGCATTACCTTCCTGGACAAGATGTAAGTGCCTGCCTGCCTGCCTGGCCTTAGCCTTCGGGGCTAAGTGTGCCAGCCCCAGGGCCTGACAGGCTGCTTTCTGCCCCACTAGCCTGGTGAAGCTCAAGATGCAGCTCAACCCTGAAGGGAAGATTCCTGTGAAGAAGTGAGTCTCCCCTCCCCATCCCCACACTTCTTCCCAGCTCTCCCAAACCTTCCCTCTCCAGGCCCTGACTCCTCTCTTTGCCTGATGCCTTTCTCTGCTCCTTCAGTTTTTTCCAGATGTTTCCTGCTGACCGCAAGCGGGTAGAAGCTGCCCTCAGTGCCTGCCACCTCCCCAAAGGGAAGGTGAGTGGCTCCCCCTCCCTAGCCCACCCTACTATTCTTCTTACCTGAGCTGGCTCTGACCAGAGAGCAACTTGGCAAGGCCTGGTAGGGGGTGAGGAGGGCAGGAATGACAGCATAGTTCCAGTCAACAGTGCCAAAGCCAGTTAATTTTAGAGCCACTGGTTTCTGATACACAGAAACAGTACCAGGGTGATGGGGGTGAGGTGCCAGGGTTCTAGCAGGCCGGTCTGTACCCCTATCTCTGGGTGGTTGTGGGAGCAGTGGGTGGTGTTCAAAGCAAGCAGCAAGGATTGGTGCATTCCCATTCCAGCCTTGGAATGGACGTGGAGATGAATGTTTTCAGCCTGCAGGAGCAAGATAAGGTCAGCAGGGACAGGAGGCAGTCTGCAGAGATCTGAAAGCTGTGGGAAGGTATTAGTTCTTCAGGGTGTGGGGTGAAGAACAGAACCAGGGGTGGAAGCTGCCAAGACACAGTCTTCAGCTCTACACAGGAAAACATTTTTCTCTTTAGTTAAGTAATTACTTTTTAATTACAAGTTGTATGTAGGGTCATCCCATGAGGTGCATTATATGAATTACAAAAAAAAGGAGACCTCTGGGGCAGGTAGACACAGGCCCGAGCCCGGGTTCATGCCTGGCTGGGGGAGTGAATCTCAGCTCTCCGTCCTCCCTTAGCCATGCCTTTATACAGGGAACCTCCTGCACCCCATACAGTTTTTCTCCTGGTAAGAATTTGGAATATTATAATTAAACTAAAACCTCATTGATCACCTGTCCTCATGAATTCCAGGAAGAATACTTCCCCCACAGTCACAGCTCTGTGGAGTTGGTGACCCCTGGGTGCATTCAGCCACAGGCGATGTAAGCACGGAGTCGGGGAGAAGGTGGGAGCAGGCTCCTGCTCTGGGCCCTGTAGCAAGCACTGAAAGCTGTTGTCAGTACACTTCCACCCTCCTTTTCTCCTGCCTCCTGAACTCCTACATTCACTAAATCCTCCTGATTTGTCAGCAATTCCTGTTTCCCAGTAAGGGCCACTGACCCATCTTTGCTTGGAGCTGATGGGTTCAAGATTTAGTCTTAGGGAGATCTAGTCTAGCTCTCCTGCTCCAAACTAAGACTGATGTTGGCCTTCCGGTCTGATCCTTGAGGACATTTGATGGGTTTTTCTGAGATGGAATGCAAAGGCACAGAATCTCTAAATGCCACTTCTCTACTTTCTATTTCTATAGATTTGCCTACTCTGGATATTTCATGTAAATGGAATCATATATTATGTGATCTTTAATGTCAGGCTTCATTCACTTAGCATAATGTTTTCAAGGTTTATCCATATTGTAGCACATATCAGTACTTCACTCTTTTTTTTATGGCCAAATAATAGTCCATTGTATGGATATATCACATTTTGCTGACCTATGCCTCAGTTGGTGAATATTTGGGTTGTTTCCACTTTTTGGCTATTATAAATAATGTTGCTATGAACATCTTATACATGATTTTTTCTGGATATATGTTTTAAATTCCCTTGGGTATATACCTAGGGGTGGAATTCTTGGATCATATGGTCACCCTATATTTAACATTTTGAGGAACTTCCAAACTGTTTTCAGAAGTGACTACACCATTTTACTATCCCACCAACATTGTATGAGGGTTTCAATTTCTCTGCAGACCCAACATTTCTTATTGTCTTTTTAAAATTTATTTTAGTCATCCTAGCAGGAATGAAGTGGTATCTCA
>NW_011888800.1:6326502-6349892 GCF_000151845.1 Pteropus vampyrus | reverse complement strand
CCCAAACCTTCCCTCTCCAGGCCCTGACTCCTCTCTTTGCCTGATGCCTTTCTCTGCTCCTTCAGTTTTTTCCAGATGTTTCCTGCTGACCGCAAGCGGGTAGAAGCTGCCCTCAGTGCCTGCCACCTCCCCAAAGGGAAGGTGAGTGGCTCCCCCTCCCTAGCCCACCCTACTATTCTTCTTACCTGAGCTGGCTCTGACCAGAGAGCAACTTGGCAAGGCCTGGTAGGGGGTGAGGAGGGCAGGAATGACAGCATAGTTCCAGTCAACAGTGCCAAAGCCAGTTAATTTTAGAGCCACTGGTTTCTGATACACAGAAACAGTACCAGGGTGATGGGGGTGAGGTGCCAGGGTTCTAGCAGGCCGGTCTGTACCCCTATCTCTGGGTGGTTGTGGGAGCAGTGGGTGGTGTTCAAAGCAAGCAGCAAGGATTGGTGCATTCCCATTCCAGCCTTGGAATGGACGTGGAGATGAATGTTTTCAGCCTGCAGGAGCAAGATAAGGTCAGCAGGGACAGGAGGCAGTCTGCAGAGATCTGAAAGCTGTGGGAAGGTATTAGTTCTTCAGGGTGTGGGGTGAAGAACAGAACCAGGGGTGGAAGCTGCCAAGACACAGTCTTCAGCTCTACACAGGAAAACATTTTTCTCTTTAGTTAAGTAATTACTTTTTAATTACAAGTTGTATGTAGGGTCATCCCATGAGGTGCATTATATGAATTACAAAAAAAAGGAGACCTCTGGGGCAGGTAGACACAGGCCCGAGCCCGGGTTCATGCCTGGCTGGGGGAGTGAATCTCAGCTCTCCGTCCTCCCTTAGCCATGCCTTTATACAGGGAACCTCCTGCACCCCATACAGTTTTTCTCCTGGTAAGAATTTGGAATATTATAATTAAACTAAAACCTCATTGATCACCTGTCCTCATGAATTCCAGGAAGAATACTTCCCCCACAGTCACAGCTCTGTGGAGTTGGTGACCCCTGGGTGCATTCAGCCACAGGCGATGTAAGCACGGAGTCGGGGAGAAGGTGGGAGCAGGCTCCTGCTCTGGGCCCTGTAGCAAGCACTGAAAGCTGTTGTCAGTACACTTCCACCCTCCTTTTCTCCTGCCTCCTGAACTCCTACATTCACTAAATCCTCCTGATTTGTCAGCAATTCCTGTTTCCCAGTAAGGGCCACTGACCCATCTTTGCTTGGAGCTGATGGGTTCAAGATTTAGTCTTAGGGAGATCTAGTCTAGCTCTCCTGCTCCAAACTAAGACTGATGTTGGCCTTCCGGTCTGATCCTTGAGGACATTTGATGGGTTTTTCTGAGATGGAATGCAAAGGCACAGAATCTCTAAATGCCACTTCTCTACTTTCTATTTCTATAGATTTGCCTACTCTGGATATTTCATGTAAATGGAATCATATATTATGTGATCTTTAATGTCAGGCTTCATTCACTTAGCATAATGTTTTCAAGGTTTATCCATATTGTAGCACATATCAGTACTTCACTCTTTTTTTATGGCCAAATAATAGTCCATTGTATGGATATATCACATTTTGCTGACCTACGCCTCAGTTGGTGAATATTTGGGTTGTTTCCACTTTTTGGCTATTATGAATAATGTTGCTATGAACATCTTATACATGATTTTTTCTGGATATATGTTTTAAATTCCCTTGGGTATATACCTAGGGGTGGAATTGCTGGATCATATGGTCACCCTATATTTAACATTTTGAGGAACTTCCAAACTGTTTTCAGAAGTGACTACGCCATTTTACTATCCCACCAACATTGTATGAGGGTTTCAATTTCTCTGCAGACCCAACATTTCTTATTGTCTTTTTAAAATTTATTTTAGTCATCCTAGCAGGAATGAAGTGGTATCTCATTGTGGTTTTGACTTGTATTTCTTTAGTGACTACTGACATTGAGTGTCTTCTCAAATGCGTATGGGTTGTTTAAATATCTTCTTTGGACCAATATCTATTTATATCCATTGCTCTTCTTTCAATTGGGTTATTTGTCTTTACACTGCTGAGTTGTCCCTTCTTGGATACCGATTTGCAAATATTCTCTCCCATTCTGTGGATCTTTTCAGCTTTCTGATGGTAAACTTCGAAGCACAAAAGTTTTTAATTTGGATGAAGTCTAATTTATCTTTTTTTGTTATTGTTGTTCTTGTGCTTTTTGGTGTCTCTAACTATTATTGTTGACTTGTCCATTTCTCTTTTAAATTCTGTCAGTTTTTGCTTTATGCATCTTGAGGCTATGTTGTGAGCCATATTTTTTATATTCAAATTGCTTCTTTTTGAAAATTTGTCCTCCACTGAAACAACAACAACAACAACAACAACAACAACAACAACTAGTCCACTGCTTTGGCAAGCAGCGTCACTTAATTCCTCCCCAGTCTGGTCATTCTTAGTTCCAATCCTGCCCCGGCCAAAAGAGTAACCAGTATCCAAATCAGCTAAGCATGCTCTCTACTCAGCAATCAGGGCCTTGAAAAGTGGGTGCTCAGCGTGTCCTTGATGCTTCTTTGTCTGCCCAGAGCCCTCTCTCTTACCAGGCTCCCTTGTACAAGGCTGGGCCTAGTTGGTGATTCTTAGCACTGAGAGGGTCGAACAGGAGTGATCAGGTGACTCTCTGTTTCCCCAGAATGATGCCATCAATCCTGAGGACTTCCCAGAGTCTGTCTACAAGAGTTTCCTCATGAGCCTCTGTCCTCGGCCAGAAATAGATGAGATCTTCACTTCCTAGTGAGCTTCCTGGGCTGGGCTGGACATGGGGAAGAGGTGGTGGCTAAAATTCTCACTTGCCATGCTGACAATTAGGTGGCTTCACTGGAGAAGGGGGATTGTCTGAGTTCCCCAGCCTAGGGGATGTAGACTTGTGCTCTTCTCTCTGGCCTGCAGCCATTCCAAGGCCAAACCCTACATGACCAAGGAGCACTTGACCACATTCATCAACCAGAAACAGAGGGACTCCCGCCTCAACTCCGTACTGTTTCCGAAAGCGCGGTCTGACCAGGTGCAGGGCCTCATTGACAAGTATGAGCCCAGTGGTATCAACGTGCAGAGGGGTGAGGACCAAGGGAACCCTTTAACCCCTGTGGGCCTGTCCTGCTCTGGCCACTGGACTGTGGCCTTGACAGTCATCCCCTGCCCTCCCCAGGCCAGCTGTCACCTGAGGGCATGGTATGGTTTCTGTGTGGGCCTGAGAATAGTGTGCTGGCCCAGGACAAGCTGCTGCTCCACCATGACATGACACAGCCACTCAATCATTACTTCATCAACTCCTCACACAACACCTACCTGACAGGTAGGCCCTGGCCACCTCACTGCTGACTTCTCCTTTTATGGGGGCTGCTCCTGTTCCTGGAATTCCTCATGGGGCTGCCCTCGGGTTGCCAATAGGACAGACCATCCTGGAGTGGGATGGGGGAGAGCAGAACAGCCCTTAAATGAAGCCCCTGCTCTTCCCCTTGCTCTGACTCAGCTGGCCAGTTCTCAGGCCTTTCCTCGGCTGAGATGTATCGCCAGGTGCTGCTAGCTGGCTGCCGCTGTGTGGAGCTGGACTGCTGGAAGGGGAAGCCCCCCGATGAGGAGCCTATTATCACCCATGGCTTCACCATGACCACAGATATTTACTTCAAGGTAAGACTCAGAGTGTGGAGGCTGGTGGTGGAGGCATTAGGGAAGGGCCCTCGTCCCCAAGCTTTCTGGGGGTGGGGGAGCATGAAGCAGAGAGAAGCATCTGGGAGGCCTCAGACTGGCATGGGACTAGAGGGAACCAAAGGGAGTCAATAGTCATCCTCCAGTTCTATGTGTGGTTGAAACTGGGGAGTGGAGAAGGATATCATTGGGGGAGGGGAAGCCTGGAGCACTGTCCTCCTCTCCATCGAGTCCCCGTCTCCTCCAGGAAGCAATTGAAGCGATTGCAGAAAGTGCCTTTAAGACCTCCCCATATCCTGTCATTCTGTCATTTGAAAACCACGTGGACTCGTGAGTGTCCAGACCCATGCCTTGCCCTCAACTGTCCCCAGCCTCTAGCCATGCCCTTTGGTCTCAATACAATTTCCTCAGGACCTCAGGCTCTCCTGCTTGTGTCCCTGCTTCCTCAAACTCCAGTCCCCCTGATGTCCCAGATCAGGGGCCCAGAAAGATGACCAAGATGAGGGCAGAGCTGCTGAACCACACCCCACTTCTGCTCCTTACAGACCCCGCCAACAAGCCAAGATGGCCGAGTACTGCCGGGTGATGTTTGGCGATATGCTGCTCACAGAGCCCCTGGAAAAGTTCCCTGTGAGTGAACTTCTCTGTGGGGCATCTGGGCCCGGGGGCTGGGGACCTCGGGTGTGGTGGAGGCTAGGTTAACCACATGTCAGGCACTGTGCTGAGCTTTAGGGGGTACATTAGCAACAAAGATGCAGTCCCAGCCCTCAGACTACTTACCCTCTAGTGGGGAGACAGATAAGGAACCCGGCCTTGACAACCAGTGACTGCTATGGGAGTACTTGGGGAATTATGATCTGGTCTCGGGATCAGGGAAGGCTTCCTGGAGGAAGTGATGGCTAAGCTGAAACGGAGGGAAATATTGGATTTACGTTAGTGACATTGGAGAAAGGGAGTTCTAGACAGACTGAACAGGTGAGAGAGAGCATCACTGAGGAACTGAAGTCAGTCAGGTCAGGCAGGGGTTTAGCATATGTGGGGGAGTGATGAGAGGTGAGGCTGGAAAAGTAAGCAGGGGTAGATGGAGCACAGCTTGGTATGAAGAAACTTAGGGTACACCCTGAAGGTGAGGAGATGATGCTGACCCTCCCTACTCTCCCACAGCTGAAACCAGGCACCCCCCTGCCCAGCCCAGAGGATCTCCGTGGCAAGATCCTCATCAAGAATAAGAAGAATCAGTTTTCTGGCCCAGCATCCCCCAGCACAGAGCAGCCAGGTGGAGAGGCTGAGGGCAGCTGCCCACCCAGTGCCCCTGTGGGTGGAGACACAGGTGAATCAGCCTGGGAGGAATGGGGCTAGGGATGGGGAAGTGTGTGGAATGGGAGAGGAAGGCTGGGCCTGGAGTGGATGTGCTGGGGATCCAGACTGGTAGGAGGTTGCCCCATCCCCACTGCTGATGGAACTGTGTGTGGCAGTGTGGACCGGTGAGGAAGGGGCTGAGCTGGAGGAGGAGGTGGAAGAGGAAGAGGAGTCGGGAAGCCTGGATGAAGAAGAGATAAAGAAGTTGCAGTCAGATGAGGTGTGTGGGGACAGCCCTGAACCCTTTCTGCCACCTCCACTGCAGAGCCCTTCGGGTGAGGGAGTGGGCAATGTCCCTGTGCTTATTACTCTCTTCTCCGCCCTCCTCTTTCCTCCCTAGGGCACAGCGGGCCTGGAGGTGACAGCTTATGAGGAGATGTCCAGCCTAGTCAACTACATTCAGCCCGCCAAGTTCATCTCCTTCGAGTTCTCTGCCCGTAAGTTAGCATGAGGTGGTGGTAAGCTGGAGGTTCAGCTAGATTCAGGGGAAGGCCCTTAGGAAGTGTGTTGTGACACCAGGCAGCTTGAGAGGTGGGGGGTAGGAGGAAGGAGAGTCCTCCTCCTTCCTTGGACTGAGGACTGTCTATAAATATTCAGCAGAGGAGTCAGGCAAAGGGCTTGTTTAAGTGGCAGTGGCTCCCATTTCCTGGCACAGTACTCAGGAACTTGGCACCAAGCAGAATGCTCTGGAGTGTGTCGGTGACAGGCCACCTTAGTTAGGCTGGCCTGGGGCTCCTGCAGCCTTCTGCAGGTTCTGTGGCTCCCAAGCCCAAAAGCCCAGGCCCTGTGACATAGCCTCTGGGAGAGGGTGGAAGGCAGAGAAACCAGCCAGTGCACATCTGCTCCTTTTACCCTTCCCTTTCTGTGCACACTATGCTATTTATCTTCTCTGGACAGACACACAGTGCCTTCCTCCCACTCTCTGCGCATGTTTCCAATATGAACACCTCTTTCTGTATATACTGGTTCATGGTGTATACCTCTGCCACCTTGACTCCTCACCCCTGAACCCACAGCCCTCACCCCTACCTGTGCCCATCCATGATAGATAGCACTCTTGGTGTGTACCTCTCACCCCCACCTCCACCCGTCTCGTTCAGCAGAGCGGGTGTGCTTTAGGCGCTGCCCATTACAGCATGTTCCTGACCCCCTGGGCTCATCCTAGCATGTTCCCACACCCTCTGCACCCACCCAGGGCAAGCACTCCTCACCCTTGAGACTGACACACACCCCATCCCTGTGCATATCTCCCAGCATGCATTGTTACTCACATAGATCTGCACATCCCCCTGCCCCCTGGGGTTGGCTCCTGAACCCTCAGGCTTCACTATGTTGCTATGTTGGAGGCAATTCTGTGCTGGAGGGAGCCACGCCAAAGAGGAGGGCAGGTCTGAGGGAGGGCACAGCCTGACGAGGACTCCCACTCCTCTTTCCCCCCTACATAGAGAAGAACCGAAGTTATGTCATCTCCTCATTCACCGAGCTCAAGGCTTATGATCTGCTCTCCAAGGCCACAGTGCAGTTTGTGGAGTATCCTTGAGGCCTCAGTAGCCTGGGTCCCTGGTTGAGGTGGAGGGAGGGGGACAGTGCTCACGGGCCAGGGGTGGGTGCTGTTGGGTCCTCCTGGTGCAGGCAGCCTCGGCCTCCTATACTCTGGAACAGCTACAACAAGCGCCAGATGAGCCGCATTTATCCCAAGGGAACCCGCATGGACTCCTCCAACTACATGCCCCAGATGTTTTGGAATGCTGGTTGCCAGATGGTCGCCCTCAACTTCCAGACGATGGGTGAGGGCACTCCCAGGCCCTTAAGAAGCTTTCTCTGCCCCTCCCACCTTCATCCCATCCCTTCGTGGGGGGTCTTTAGAATAGACCATGGTGTCCAGATGTTTGTTTGGGCTCTGGGAGCACGTGCAGGCGTGTGAACATTTAGGGACAGAAATGCATTAGCTCATGCCTATATGACTGCACGTATACGAGTATGTATGTGAAGATCCCAGGGTGCTTGCATGGGTTCTGGCTGCTCTCTGGGTGGATCTGCGGGAACACCTGCTCTACTGGCCTCTACTCCCCCTGTGAGCCTGAGATCTGGTTGTGGCCTTGGTCCTGCTGACTCCAGGTTGTGGGCCCTTTCTGAGAGATGAGACACCCAAAGAAAGCAGGCTGAGACATGAGAAACCCTCATGCCAACAGTCTACTCAACCTCCCCATTCACAAGACAGGGGAAAGGCTGGGAAATGAGGAAACAGAGACTTGGTGCAGACGCAGAGCAGGGCCTTCCTCATCCAGTGCCCTTGTCCCCCCAGACCTGCCTATGCAGCAGAACATGGCGCTGTTTGAGTTCAATGGGCAGAGCGGCTACCTCCTCAAGCATGAGTTTATGCGTCGGCCGGACAAGCAGTACAACCCATTCTCGGTGGACCGCATTGACGTGGTGGTAGCCACCACCCTCTCCATTACGGCAAGACCCTGAGGCAAACAAGTGGCTGGGAGGGCTGGGGCCTTGAGGAGAAAGACACAGGAGCCCCACTCCTCCATTCCCAACCCCCTCCCCTGATATCATGGAAACTTCAGCCCCAGCCAGTTCGTGCAGTAGCAAGTTGCCTTGGAAACTGCCTCCTCCTCAGCACTGGAGGCTGCCTCTTGGTCCCTATGGAAACCAAGGGGAAGGGCTGAGGCTAGGATGGGGGAAGGGAGAAGAGTGGGCAGAGTAGGGCAGCAGGAGCCCCAGGCCCTGAGGGAGAGAGATGGGGAGACCACACTACTTCCCTGAATGCTGAAAGCACCCTGGTTATCAGAGCTTAGCTTTAACCCTTGAGCCACACAGCCTCTACTCGGTAGCCAGAGCTGAGTGGGGCTCTTCACAGTACCCAAGAATGGATGCTTCAGCTAGATGAGCTGGAGACCCCAGGTGCTGGGGAGTGGCCTGGGTGGGGCAGCTGATGCTGGCCTCCCCTGGTCCCCACCTCCAGGTAATCTCTGGGCAGTTCCTGTCAGAACGCAGTGTGCGCACCTATGTGGAAGTGGAGCTGTTTGGCCTTCCTGGGGACCCCAAGCGGCGCTATCGCACCAAGCTGTCGCCCAGTACCAACTCCATCAACCCTGTCTGGAAGGAGGAGCCCTTTGTCTTTGAGAAGGTAGGGGGCTAGGGCAGGTCAGGGGCTGTGGTCCATCCCTAGTTCCTGGCTTCTCTTTATAGAAAAGAGGAAATACATAAAGGGAGTTCCTTGATACTTCTCCTCTCCCCACCGCTCACTCTGTGCCCTCCCGAGTTTCCAGAGTCCAAACGGCAAGTTTACAGAAATGTACTTGGTGGGCAGGTTTTGAGTGTGTACATGTGCCGGTGTGTGAGCGTGCATGCATGTTCATGTTAGGATCAGAGGCAGAAACGTGAACTCCCAGACCAGGGTGCAGAGTCCCATGGGATCACAGGGGTCTTTTACCCCCACTGGATACTTTTGGCAAAGCTGCCACAGGCTGTCTGTACCAGGATCCCCAGAGCCCTGGGCTGTATATCTAGCCCTTTTCTCTTGTGTGGATTGACCATGGCCAGAGCTGTGAGGATGTCTACGTGTGTTGCCTAGACTGTGCCCTCTGTTCTTACCAAATCTGGTCATACCTGCTATGTTCTCACACTGACCCTAGACTTCTGGAACCAGGGAGTGGGGCAGCTTGGCCACCCTCTCCCCTTCCCAGCTTGTCCTGTCCTGAACTCTCCCCAGATCTTGATGCCTGAGTTGGCCTCCCTCAGGGTGGCTGTGATGGAGGAAGGCAACAAGTTTCTCGGACACCGCATCATCCCCATCAATGCCTTGAATTCTGGTAAGGTTATGGGTCCTTCTTTGCTGTTCCAAGCAGGTCTGAGACCAAGGCCATCTTCAGGGGCCTGTCCAGAGGGTGAGGCAGCTTCACGGAGGTGGTCCTGAGACCTTACTTAACACTCTCATGTTATCAGCTCTAAAGAGTGGGGGCAGGAATAGTACCACTTTAGGATACTGACAGAGGTGGGGACTCTGCTCAGCTAAGAGAACGTCTGTAATTTTCTGGAACTACTGGGGCAGTTTCCCAAGTAGCTGACATTTATTGGGCACTTAAAATGCTTTAAGGGCTTATAACATACTCTCACTTAATCTTAACAATAACTGCATAAGGTAGACACTATTATCCCCATTTCACAGATGAGAAAAGTCTCAGAGATTTAAAGTAACTCGCCCAAGGTCACATAGCCAAGAAGGTGCAGAACCAGACTTGGGCCCTGGTCTCTGACTCTAAAGTCAGAAGTCTTGACTACTTGACTGCTCACCTGCAGTGCTGGCTGCAATGGGCTCTGCTCACTGCCCACCCCATCATGCCCGACAGGATACCACCATCTGTGCCTGCACAGCGAGAGCAACATGCCCCTCACCATGCCTTCACTCTTTGTCTTCCTGGAATTGAAGGACTATGTACCTGACAGGTGGGCAGGTAGGAGGCCTATGGAATGCTGGGAGCCCGGAGCTGTCCTTTTTCCCTCCCTACTCCTCAAGCCAGCCTCCAGAGTGGGGCAGGCCAGGGTATCCCAGCATAGGTGAGGATCAGGGAGCCTTCCAGGTATATCTCCATATCAGGCTCATGATGCCCCTGTGCACCCAGATCTCACCGTGGCCCTTACCAATCCCATCAAGTTCTTCAGTGCCCAAGATAAGAAGTCTGTGAAGCTCAAGGAAGCCACGGGAGGTCTGCCTGAGGTCTGTGTTGCTGGGTCCATTGCCAAGGGCCCCCAGGAGCGTTGCTTTCTCAGTGGGAAGATGAGGGAAGGGGAAGATTTACCCACTTAGGGAGAGAGGGCCATTTGAGCCAAGAATCCACTCTCCTTACACAGAAGCCTTTCCCTCTGGGGAGTCCAGTTGCCAGCCAGGTCAATGGGGCAGCTGCCCCAACAAGCAATGGATCAGCAGGTATGTACTACAGTGTCCTCCCACCTACTGGAAGGGTCTTGACTTCTTTCGCTGTAACCACATTCCAAAAATGTGCTTAAAAAATTAACACTCTAACCTGGGGAGGGAACACTGTGTCTGAAGCCTTAGCACCAAGCAACTGTGCTGCAGGTGCTGCAGGGGGTCCATACTGCCTCCCCTGGCGGGCAGGGGAAGCATAGAACTGACCCGGGGACCCCAGGGCACATGTCAGCCTGTCCTGTGGCTCTTGCAGCAGCTGGGGTCAGGGCCAGGGAGGAGGCCACGAAAGATGCTGCGGGTAAAGCCTGCTGAGGCCTAGTGGTCTTGGGTACGAGCTTGGGGAGGGCCCAAGGCTCGTGGGGAGCTCCTGGGCGGTGGGGCGCCTCACCTGGGTCCCCACAGAGCTGCGGACTACCAGCCCCGAGGAGCTACGAGAGTCGAAGGGCGTCGTGAAGCTGCAGCGGCGGCATGAGAAGGAACTGCGAGAGCTTGAGCGGCGCGGTGCGCGGCGCTGGGAGGAGCTGCTGCAGAGGGGCACCGCGCAGCTGGCGGAGCTTGGGCCACTGGGCGCGGAGGTCGGCTGCGGGGGCCGTAGGCTCGGTCCGGGCAAGGGCTCCCGCAAGAAAAGGTAAGGGTGGCGGCAGCCTCCTGCCTTCCGCGGTGCGGGGGCGGGGGCGGGGGGCTGAGGGCTCAGTGCCAGTCTTACGTGGCCTCCGCAGGACTCTGCCCTGCGAGGAGAACGCTGGGGCAGCACCGGGTGAGGGTCCCGAGGGCACGGACCTGCGTGTGCGCGAGCTGAGGGACAGGCTGGAGCTGGAGCTGCTGCAGCAGGGCGAGGAGCAATACGAGTGTATCCTGAAGCGCAAGGAGCAGCACGTGGCTGAGGTGCCAGAGTGGGGGTGGGGAAGAAGCGACCACCTAACCAACCCCACACCCTGCGCACAACAAAAGACTTCATGCTAAGCACATCTGCCAAACCCATCCTTTCTCTCCCTTCAGCAAATCACCAAGATGATGGAGCTGGCTAGAGAGAAACAGGCTGCAGAGCTTAAGACTCTCAAGGAGACCTCAGAGAGGTATGACTGCTCCCCTCTCATATCTGACTCTCATCTCCCAAAAGGGCTCAGGTCCCATAAATCATCTCTGATGCTTGTCTCTCTGCAGTGACACTAAAGAGATGAAGAAAAAGCTGGAGGCCAAGAGGCTGGAGCGGATCCAGGCCATGGTCAAGGTTACCACGGACAAGATGGCCCAGGAGAGGTGAGTCCCTGAGGAGAGAGAGGCCCAGGACTCAAACTCCAGGCCCAGTGCTGAGCAGGAACCACTCCAGGTGGGAAGGGGCCTTCCTACAAGTGGATCCTGACTCAATTCCCAAAGATATGCCTGTCTCATGGCTCTTGAAAGTTATCTAACTTCTGTCACCTCTGATCAGAGTGTCCTCAGGCAAAACACAGATGCCAATATTATTTGAGCAGAGAGGAGAATTTAAGGGAAAATCAAGCATACAAAGAGAGAGGTGAAACCTTGAGACAGCAGCTTCCCGCATGTGCTTCCCCATGCATGCTTGAAGAATGGTGCGAGTTAGTGAGGAAGCTCTTTATTTACAGAGCCCCTGGGGCTTTCAATGGCCCCTCAAACCCTCCTTGGGTCCCCATGCTCACAACTCTGGCTGGTTTCTGTCCCTTTGGCAGATGTTTTTCTCACTTTGCCTACACTCCGAGGAGTCTTGCCTAGGGGCCTCCAGCCCTCCCTGAAACTCTGATCACCCCAACAGGTTGAAAAGAGAGATTAACAACTCCCATATCCAGGACGTGGTGCAGGTCGTCAAACAGGTGGGTAAAGCTGTATCCTTCCCAAACACATACCACGCATGCTTGAGCACACACTAACACGCATGCTTGAGCACACACTAACACGCATGCATGCTCTCCATAGGAGAGAAAAGGTGGCTTTGGGCCTTTATTTTGCCCTTAGGAGATACACTGTCCAGAGAAGCCCATACAGCTAGGGATGGGAGGAGTCAGTCCAGGGGAGGAGGGGCTCCAAGGCCAGCCTGAGGTTCTGGTCTTTCTGTGGAGGTTGAGGTACCAGCCTAAAGGAGTCTGTCTCTGGCCAGGTGTCCTGGATGAAAATGATATGCGCTAGCTGGCTGGGGGGAGGGGGCGGGAGGGGAGGTGAGGGGGGAGGATGGGATTGGGGTGGGTGGGTGAGAGGGAGCAAGAGGGGCTTCCTGAGGCTCCAAGGAGTTGGAAGAGGAAGAAAAGCCTTGCTGAGAATGGACCTAAATCTCCCCTGGGGATTATTAACAACTGTAACAGAACTACCAGCTACTGAGTCCTGACCTTGTCCCAGACACTAAGCCAGGGGCTTCACATAAACTGTCTCATGTAATTCTTCACATTCTAGAGAGACCGGTACTATTAACCTCATTTTACAAATAAAAAGATATGTTCATGGGTTAAGGAATTTGTGCAGTCTTACAGCTGGTTAACTGCGATTGTAGCTGGTTGCCAACCCAGACTGCCTGTCCTTGCTGTCCTGATTCCCTGCCTCTTACTCTCACCCAGATGACAGAGAACCTGGAGAGGCATCAGGAGAAGCTGGAGGAGAAGCAGGCAGCTTGCCTGGAACAGATCCGGGAGATGGAAAAGCAGGTGACAGTGACCACCGCCCTGGCTCCCAGAAGTTAGCCTGGCTCCAGGGTATAAAGAGGGTCCTGCTCCTGGGAGCTGCCAGTCAGGAGTTCAGGGGAGTGGAGGCTCACCTCTCACCAGTGGGTCATAGGTTCTGGTTCCCATGGGGTCCCGGGGCCTTTCCAATAAGATAGCTCTGCAGATCTCTTTGCTTGGTTGGCACCCCCACTCCTGAGAGGCTCCCGGATGGGCTCCACTATGCCCCACATCCCACTCTTATTTCCTGGAAGCTCTGAAAAGACCATCTCCTTGTTCCACTGTCCAGGGGAGGGAGGGTAGGCAGGTGGCACCCCCGAGCTAGGCGGTGGTCCTTGCTGTCTCCACAGTTCCAGCAGGAGGCACTGACAGAATATGAGGCCAGGATGAAGGGCCTGGAGGCTGAGGTGAAGGAGTCATTGAAGACCTGCTTCAGGGCGTGCTTCCCTTCTGAGACTGAGGACAAGCCTGAGACCCCCTGTGGGGCCTCTGGGGAGCTGTGTGAACAGGACCCACTTACAGCAAAAATAGACACCCAAGAGAGCCATTTCTGATACCCCCATCCAACTGAGATATTCTGCAAGGACGTTCACCCTTCTCTGGGATGGGGCTCTATCTCTCCAAGAGAAAAGGCCCCAGCAGCCCCAGCACTCTGAGGCTGTAGGAAGCTGAGGCTCCCTGGGATCTGGGAGTCCCCTTCTCAACAGCCAGGCTAGCAGAGGAGGCATGTACCAGATACCATCAGGGCAGTGGCCCATCTCAAGCCTCGAGGTTCTCTCCAAGTTGACTTTCTGCTCCTCATCCTTCTCTTCCACCTTGAGTGAGTGTCACATATTTGTTGAGGGCAAAAAACAAAAAAACAGAAAACAAAAAACAGAACCCCAAAAAACAAAAACAAAAAACATAAAAAGCCCCAAAAACTTAGTGGACTAGGAGGCAAGAAATGGGGTCCTGGCCCCACTCTGCCTTTCCTACCTTTCCTAATATGCAACTAGTGGTGCCCCGCTCTGGACTCAGATTCCTCACCTGGAGAGTTAGGCCTGGCCACATGGAACCTCCACTCTAGTGCCTGTAATTTAAGCAGGACCAACCTCTAAACCCTTCTGCAGTAAGGCAGGCACCTCACCCAAGCTTCTAGGCCCCACCTCAGGCCTGCCCTGAGTTGGCCTCCTTGTCAGCTCCCTGATACAGAGACTGGCACTACCTCCAAGCTCCCTGGGGACGGCCGGCCCTAAGATCCCAGGCCTACATCCCTTTTCTGGCTTCTTGCCTGTGGGGGATGGGACGCTGACATGGAAAAGCTGCCTCAGCTGTCTGGCCCTCAGGCTGCTGAGACAACTGGGTCTGTGACCTGTAGTGAGGGGAGAAGGACAGCCTTTTGGGTACTCTCCCACCCATGCTAGGAAGCACCCCCACCCAGGCTGCCTGACAAGGTCAGCATCATTTTTTCTCTTGACTTTATGAGGTTTATTTATTTTTCTCCTTCTTACTCCTACTAAAGAACCCTGTCCCAATATTTCCTCCCTAAGCCTGGCCTCTGTTCCACAGTTAAGAAATGGGGGACAAGGGAGTAGATTTCTCCTAAATGAAGTGGGCTGCAGAAAAACGGTTGGGAGCTGAACCCCGGGGCAAGGTGCCCTCCAGAGCCCAGCAGAATGGCCCTGCCTCTAGGCTCGAAGAGGATTCACTTCCCTTTCTGCTGTCCCTGGTGCCACAATTGGAAAATGATGTCACCCCTCTTCTCTACTCCCACCCAGATGTGGCCCTTCCCTGTCTCCACCCTCAGAGCTGGAGCCAAAAAACCTAGTGTAAAGGTGCCCCCCCTACTTTTGGGGAGTTGCAAACCTTCAGGCCACCTGTGCCCCTTTAGGCAGACTTAGGGTGGTCAGATTCTCAGTCCTCTGTAGCAGTTGTGGTTGACTCCAACACTTGCTGTGGAGGGGCTGGTGGGCAGCCATTCACTACACCTATGGTGTTGTGTCAGATCTCAAACAGGAACAGGCACTGGCTTGGGAGAGACTGAGTGGGGGGCTGATTCTGGGAAGAGGTTGTTTGCTTATCAGAGAGTTATAGTAAATGCCATTAATTGTAGACACCTGTGCCTTCATAAAATAAATAGGAATCCCTCTCCCAGCCATCCCTCTGGGGTCCTGATCTCTGTGATCCTAGCAGTCCCTGGCTGCAAGGTGAGGGTAGGGGCCTGTTCATTCACAGGGTAAGGCCTGTCATTGATCAGCCTGTGTACTGACTGGATACAGCCTTGGGCAGTGCCCTGTCTTCAACCCTCCAGCTGGGCACTCAGCTGCCCCGTTTGTTCCCCAGTCCAGGAGTAGAACCATGCAGGGATGAGGACCTAGGCCTAAAGGAACTTACTGACCCAGGCACAGGGGCATAAGCCAGAGCCAGTGCCAAATAAAGCCCACTGGGCAGCTTCCAGCTTTTGCTAATAACTGCTTAGGGGAAGGAGAGGCTGCCTTCCTTCCTCTCACCTCTCAGCCAGGCCAGATATTGTCTCTGGGCCTCTAGTACAGAGCTGGGAAGCCCAGGAATGTGGAAGTAGATGCAATCCTGCCTCCTAGAGAGGCCTCTGCACAGGCAAGCTGGGGGCTTTCCATGAGGCCTGGCCCCGGTACCTGCCTCTCTGCTTTCTGTCCTCTGAGAAAACAGTAAGGTGGCCCCTGGGAAAATGCCATAGTCTCTGGGCCCTGGAGATGAATTGATCCCTGGCTTCAGGGGATGTGCAGAGGAAAAGCTACCCACCCTCAGGGCACTGGGCAGGTGAAGGGCACCTGGGTTCCATTCCTGCTTGGCATATCTATGGGGCTGGGGCAAGTTTCCTGTCCACTAGTCATGCCTCAGTTTTACCTTTTGCATAAGAGAAGGGTCCCCTACCCCCTTCCCAATCTCACTGCTGATTCAGATGTCAGAGTCCCCTGCTGACTCACCCACCCCCTGCACCTCCCCTTGGCAACCCCCCTCCCCTAGCTCTCTGGATCTCCCAGCCACGTGCCGCCAGGCCCAACCCAGCTGAGCTGGTGCAACGTGACAGGGTGAGGGGGTTGGTGACACTTGAGGAAAGAAGGGGGACTGTAGGGGGGCAGCAGCAGACAGAGTGACAGACTGCAGACCTGAGGCGCCTCTGGGAGGAAGCCCTTTTGCCAGCCTGGGGCCCACAGTGGGAGAGGCTCAGCGGGTGGGAGGGGAGGAGAGTGGAGTGCCTTTCTGCCCCCTGCCTGCCTAGGCTCTATCTCTTGTCAGCCTCCAGCTCCCTAAGCGACAGCTTCTAATTATGGCTGTTGGTGCCTCTGTGCTCTGCAGCAAAGTCTGAGCTTTTTTTCAGCTTTGCTATTTCTTTTCTGTTCAGAACATACTGAGGCCATAGGGAACTCAGAGCAAAGGCTTCAGGGCCTGAGACCTAGCACCCGCTCCCCACAATCCCACCACAGGCCTGGCTGGATTGGCGAGGCCAGCTGGGGCAAATGGAGCCAGCTACTCCTTTCAAAGAGCATCCAGCACAGGGCTCTCTGACAGACCAGAGCAAGGCCCTGAAAGGGACCTGCCCCAGCATCTCTTCTTCTCTGGAACTGTCTCCATCCTCCACAGGGAACAGGGACATAAGTGAGGCAGAGTTATCTCAAGGAGGCTCAGCGGGGAGGAAGCATGGCTCTTTAGGACCAAGGAAGTGTCCAATGAGAGTTCCTGCTGCTTCTCTCCTCCACCTGGGGGGTGTCATTGTCTGGCTGTGGGATGGCCTGTCACACAGGTTTCAGGGGTACCCTCTCCCTTGACCTTGTAAACAGAGAAAGAAGGAAACAAAGCAATTTTTCTCATGCTGGAGAAAAGGGAATTGAGTCATGAAGGGAAGAAAAGTCTTTCTTCAGCTGAGTAAAAAGGGAGAGCATTCCTGCATCCTTACTGGGCTGTAGATGAGGTAGAGAGTCTATATCCACTCCTGGGCAACATGCAAGAGGAGCCCCCACGTCTAGGGGCCAGATTGGGTTTTCTGCAGGCTGAATAACTGTGCAGCTCTTTCCCTGACACTCTAGTGCGATCCTGAGTGAAGCAGGCAGGGTAGTATTACTGCTTCATTTTGCAGGTGGGAATAAGCAGGCCTGGAGTCACACTGCTAGTAAATGCTTTCAAGCTGGGACTTAACTCTGATGTCAAATACTGTACCCTTTCTGTGACACCATGTGGAATTGGCAGAGCCCTGAGCAGAGGGTTAGGGTTGAAAAATGCAAAGAGAAAAAGAGAGGCTTCACAATGTGCATGGGTATACATCACATGATCCCTCAGAACAGAGGGGCATCATCTTGCTCCATGGTTGGGCCCCATGCAGATGGCCATCCCTGGAGCCTGGGAGCTGGAGAGAGGCAAAAGTTCAGGGTTCAGGGCAATGCGCCCACTTTGCGACTCAGCCATGGTCTTCTTCCTAGAGGAAAATCCTCTCTTTGCCCCATGCCTTTCTCCAGGCAGCTCCTGCTGCAATGCTTCTTGTCACTTTCATTCTTCCCTTAATTTCCTGTCTTTCATAGGAAAGGACCCCTTAAAGCAGCCCTCAACGCTGTCCCTTAAAGGTGTTTTTCCTGCATCCATTCTCTTGCCTCCTTAAGCTGTCCGAAGTGTCCTCCTTGTTTCTCAGCAGCCAGATCACATCCCACACATTGTAGAAGACCACCTCAGAAGCCCTATCCTTGGAACACCCAGAGCCCTCCACTCCCCACAACTCCACCTTTTTCTCTAAGGACTGTCTTGGTTTGTATTTAACAGATGTATTAGGTTCTCAGGTGATAATCCCCACTTTTTATGTCCTGGTCTTGAATTCCCACTTGAGAGGGGAGGTCTTTTCCATCCAGAATTGTACTTCTGCTTCTGTATTTCCCACAGCTGGGAATATAATACCTAGCTCACGAAAAGTCTCAGTAAATACTGTAGTTGATACCTGACTCGGTTCTTACTTTACAAATATCATTCAAACCCTACACACCCTCCCACCTCCCTTCTATTCTGAGGCGCCCTAATCCTCCTCACCCGAAGCCTGAGACCCCTCCCCTCGCCCCAGGCCCGAACAGTCCGGCCAGAGGAAGACTGGATGCGGTGGTTTCCCCACACCCTATCGACTCTAGCTCCCTTCTTCTCCTTCCTCTCCTAAGGGGTCAGCTAGTGGTCAAGGTCAGAGACGTGTGGTCTAGGAGTGGTTTTGTGCTCAAGAGTAAGATGGAGACTGGGGGGAGCCTAGAGTGTGTCCCTCGCTCTTTGCTCTTTCCCGGTGGCTGTCGGTTCTGAAGCAGCGGGGAGACGGCGCCGGGGAGTTGCTAACACGGCGGCAGCACTCCGGGATCCTAAGGCGCCCATTCCAGCCGCCGCCGCCGGCCGCCGCGTGTCTGCTCCTCCTGCTTGTCAGCCACTGGGAGCTGGCAGGCGAGCGTGTTGTCGGGGTTGGAGACGTCTGAGATTGGAGAGCGCACTCTTCCCCACCCCCGCTCCGAGTGAGCCTGTGCGGAGGAACAACTGTGTGTGAGTGCCTGCTTTGCTACACTTCGAGTGGCAGTTCCCAGTCAGACTGCGAGCCCCCACCCCGCGCGCAGCGCAGGTACCCCCCTCCCCCCAATTACTCCCAGCCTGCCTTTCACCGCTACCCTTAGCTAGTTTACGGTCCAGTTTCCACCCTCATGAGATCCCATTTCCTTCCATCCGGACGGCTGGGGATAGCCCTCGTTCTTCCCCGACGGACCCGGGGTCCTGTCAGTTCCTAAAGAGCCTAGGACCCCGACTACGATGGGGGCGGAGGGCGAGGAGAGAAGACTGTGACTTTGAGATTGGCCAGGTCGGGTGCATGTGGTCCGCAGCGAGGAGCCCCTGCCCCCGCCCCGCAACTGCCGCAGCAACCCCAGGGGAGCGCAGAGGAGGAGCCGCTCCCCAACATCGAGGCCCACGAAGGAGTAGGGGGTCAGGGGCGGTCTTCCCCGCCCGGTCCGTTTCTACCTTGACGGCTTAACCTGCTTCCAGGGCAGCCATTGCCATGGAGACCCCTGAGGCTATAAAGCCGGGTATCCAGGCGGGCGGCGGCTCCCGCGCCGCTGAGCCCCTCAAGTAAGGAGCAAGCGCCCCGGCGTGGCCCGGCCCCCGCGAGAGGGGAGGAGGCGGAGGAGCGGCGCCAGCAGCTTGAGGAGCGGCGCGCCCCGCCAGGGCTGGAGGCAGGCTCGCAAGGCGGGTGCCACCGTCTCAGCAGGGGAGCGGGGGCTGCCCCGGGTGCGGGTGAGTGGCGAGGCTCCAGGTTACGAGGGACTGAGGGGCGCTGGACACGGGGAAAGCAGCGGGAGAGTCAGGAGGGGGCCAGGCTTCGGCTCCCGTCGTCTCGTGGCGGGCCAGACGCGGAGCGCGGAATAGAGAGCAACCTACACCTCCAGGCAGGCGGAAAGCCCAGGAAAGGAGCAGCGAGACGCCAGGCGTGCGGCCCAGGAGCGGCAGGGCAGCGGGAGCCGGCGGGGTACAAGAGTGGGAAGCTCAGGACCCTCGGCTGCGGCCGCCCAACGCGGAGAAAGCCACGCCAGGGCACCGGAGGGGTCCAGAGCTCGGTGGGGCACGGGAACAGGGGCGCCCCCGTGCGGAGCTGCCGGGCCGCCTAGGCGCGGCAGCCGGGGTCATGCTCAAGCCCAAGGACCTGTGCCCCCGAGCGGGTACGCGCACATTCCTGGAGGCCATGCAGGCTGGCAAAGTGCATCTGGCCCGCTTCGTGCTTGATGCGCTGGACCGCAGTATCATCGACTGCCGCGCGGAGCAGGGCCGCACGCCGCTCATGGTGGCGGTGGGGCTGCCGGACCCCGCACTGCGCGCGCGCTTCGTGCGACTACTGCTGGAGCAGGGTGCAGCGGTGAACCTTCGAGACGAGCGCGGCCGCACGGCACTCAGCCTGGCGTGCGAGCGCGGCCACCTGGACGCGGTGCAGCTGCTGGTGCAGTTCAGCGGTGACCCCGAGGCAGCCGACTCCTCCGGCAACAGTCCAGTGATGTGGGCGGCGGCGTGCGGTCATGGGGCGGTGCTCGAGTTCCTGGTGCGTTCTTTCCGCCGCCTAGGCTTGCGCCTCGACCGCACCAACCGCGCGGGCCTTACGGCTCTGCAGCTGGCCGCCGCCCGCGGCCACGGAACCTGCGTGCAGGCCCTCACTGGGCCCTGGGGCCGCGCAGCAGCCGCCGCTGCGGCCCGGGGCTCCAACTCCGACAGCCCACCTGGTCGTCCAGCTCCTGCGCCCAGCCCGGAGCGCCGACGACCCAGCCCCCGCCGCCTACCGCGGCCTCTCCTAGCACGTTTTGCGCGAGCTGCCGGAGGCCATGGTCATGGCGGCGAGGCTGGCTCAGGGGGCAAGAGCTTGGGCCGGCACCGGGCACAGGGCAGCGAGCGGCCGGAGCTGGGCCGGAGCATGAGTCTGGCTCTGGGTGCAGTGACCGAAGAGGAAGCGGCTCGACTGCGGGCGGGAGCCCTGATGGCCCGACCACACTCACCCCAGTCTTCGGGGACCGGGCGGTGGCGTTCTCATGAGGTGCTGGAAGGATCGCCCCCAACCTTAGTGCAAGCCTCCATCGGCCTTAGCCCCCACCCCGAGGGCGGCCTGAGCTCTGGCCGCTTGGGTTTGCGCCGGCGCTCCACAGCCCCAGACATCCCCAGCTTGGTCGGAGAGGCGCCAGGGCCCGAGAGCAGCCTGGAGTTAGAGGCCAACGCTCTGCCTCACTCGGTGCCTGGGCCCCAGCCGTGGCAAGCAGACACGGAGGCCGTGGTGCTGCACGCTCAGCGGTAAATAGTGTCCAGAATGAGCCCTGTTCCCTGCACCTTCCTGTCTCTGCTCCGCTGGGATTTCTCTCTTTCTTCCGGGTCCCTCACTTTCCTGGCACTTTCCCTCCCCGCTGTGATCCCAGAACCTGTCCCCACTGCTGAGGCGAGTTGTCCTGTCTCTGAAAGAGACCCCTATTATTTATTTTTTGTGCTTGCTGGAATTTTTGGTGTTTCCTACCTAAGTCTCTCACCTTCCCCACAGCCTGCTTTTTTTATCCTGGAAGGGGAGGATTAGAAGACCTGGTTCCATGGACTACATACAGCCTTCTAACCAAGAACATGGTCTCCCTTTCCTCTGCCTAAGGCTCAGTCCCCAGTCGGGGCTGGCTCCTGTCAGGTCTCTTTTGTGGTGGTGGTGGTGGGGGGGGGGTCCCAACACCCAGGCAGCCAGGCAGGCAGAAGAGTGACCTGCAGAACAAGAACCTATCCCCACTTCCCTCCCAGTGATGCTGACAATAATGCCACACATGACCTGTCTCCCTTTCCCTTAAGTGTTGGAGAAAGGGAGCACGGAGATGGGCCTCAGATCCTTTCTGGACAGAAGGGCTGATTAGGAAGGAATCGAGGTTAAGTTTTTCTGGGGATAAACTCCTGCCTCAAGACAATGATTGCATATTTTGGATGTGGCAGAGACCCCTGTGTTGAATGTCAGTTGTCCATTGACCAGATTCTGGTAATTCCAGCTCCTTTGACCTCTGCCCCAGGCCCATCAGGATTCAACTTCATTGACAATGTGTGGTCATTGTCCCACCCCAGCCCCTACTCAGCCCACTCCAGGGCTCAGTTGCATTTGAGTTCCACCTTTAAGGTCTCACCCCTCCTGGCCCACCCTTTCTTCCTCTCACTCTCAGAGGCATGAAATGGAAAGGACTTAGCACTTCCCCCACCCCAACTGCCTCCCAGCTCCTCCATCCCGCACGTGGGTGCTCCTGCAGGGTGGAACCGTTGCGAAGGCTTTGCTTAATTGTATTTCTTCCAATCCTCAAAGAACTCGTGTTTTGAGTCTTTGTATATGAAGCAGAAAGCAGCAGGTCTGATCTGAGGCTTAAGAACCTGACAATGTCTCTTTAAATAGAAGCTCCGCGAGGGGGATAATTGACTGAAGTGTTTGCCACGTTAAACGGCGGCGCGCGGGAGTCGGAAGCCCACACGAGCACCAGGTCCGGGTTTAAATTACATCAAACTCCGGGGAGAGCTGGGAGGGGGCTGTTAAATGGCTCCTGCATCTTGCTGGGTCGTTAATGGAGGGCAGGGCGGATGATGGATGCTAGAGGTCGAGACCAAGGACCCCCGCCTCTGCCCCAACGCGTGGGATGCAGGCCCGGCCCTGCTTCATTACTGGGCAGATTAGTGAGTCAGAGGCAACCGCAGAGAAGTGGTTAAAGGCCCTTTCCCGGCCGGGTCTTTCGTTCCCACCCTCCCCGCCCCCTTCTTTGTGCGGGCCTAGGGAGGGGGAACTAGCGGGTCTGGCAAATCGCGTGCCCTAGGACCCTGCGGAAGCGCTGGCACGTGTATATGTGCCCAGTTCGTGGGGTGGCCGTGCGTGGGGGCTCTTTCTGTAAACCCCGAAGGCTGAACGTGCATCCCTTACCCACTTGCATTGGGGTCTTTCCAAGACGTCAATCTATCCCTCTTGGCAGAACGGAAGGTTTCTCACTAGTAACAATAAGAGAACTGCCCAGAGAGAGAATGACCTGTGCTGAGAAATTGGGCCTGGTGGTGAGGGGTGGGTGATCAGGAGTGCGCCTGGTGTAGGTAGGTGTCAGACACCTCCCCAAATCCTTCCACCCTTCCAGGCCCGCGAGGCCGTTAGGGCCCTCACACTGGACGTGATCTCTGGTGCCCCCTGGTGGCAGCACTGCGATTTCCTCGCTGAGCCCTGGCTCGGAGTTCGGACTTTCGTTTTTTGAGATCTCTGCTGTGTACTTATTTCTCCGTGTGCATTTACCCATGGAATCCTCTAACTCTTGTAGTGTATTAAATCCTGATACTTGAAGTCATTTCACAGCAGTGAAGTGAGGGACAATGAAAAAAAAAATTCACATTTGGAGTAGCGGGAACCCAGACCTTTCACTAAGGACCTCAAGATCTTCCAAGACTCTGTGTCCTGAGAGATCCTGCTGTCTTCTGAAAAACTGGAGCTCCCAACCCTTTCCTTAAGATTTCTGAACCTTGGGACCTACTAATTATGCACCGTTTTCTTCTGATGAGCTTTGCTTTCGTTTCTGGGGTGTTTTGCCCTTCCCCCACTCCTTTCTCCTCAAACATCTGCCTCCCCTTAGTTCCACTTTCTGGGTGATGGGTAAAGAATACAGAAGCGCCTGAAAAGCCAGAGGGAGAGGATCTGGGGTGGGATGGGGGATAATTGGATATCCCAAGTGCAAACTCCTTTTTTCTGATCCTTGCTTGCTCACTTATTCCCTTTCCAACTGTGTTTAATTTTCACGAAGTTTTTAATGGTGTAAGAATATCAGGATTTTGGCTTCTTCAGGTCTGGGTTGCTCATTGTGTTGAAGGTGTTATCTTTCAAGTGTCGCTGACATGGGACTTTCTGGTTGAATGTCACCTTGTTCCCTCTTTACTGGATAAGCAACCATGAGGGCTCCTCTCTATGGAGTTGTCAAGGGCTTGGTGGTTGAAAGCGACGTTTCTAAAAAACCACAGCAGATCTTTCCTGTTTGAACTGAATTGTGTGTTCGACTGATTTGCTGTTCTTGCAGATTTCTTACCAGGCCCAGCTCTGTGCAGAACTTATATGTTTCACCATATTTCAGTCTCCTGAACTTCCTCTCATTGTCAGCCTCAGGGTGTCGGGGCTGGCATCCTCTCTAGCTCTCTCCACTTTAGAAGAGACTTTTCTAAACATTTTGCTTTTCCAACTCTTGTTGCTTTCATCGTGGTGAAGAGTCATCCATGCCCCTGGAGCTTGG
>NW_011888800.1:6323297-6326452 GCF_000151845.1 Pteropus vampyrus | reverse complement strand
TCGTTAATGGAGGGCAGGGCGGATGATGGATGCTAGAGGTCGAGACCAAGGACCCCCGCCTCTGCCCCAACGCGTGGGATGCAGGCCCGGCCCTGCTTCATTACTGGGCAGATTAGTGAGTCAGAGGCAACCGCAGAGAAGTGGTTAAAGGCCCTTTCCCGGCCGGGTCTTTCGTTCCCACCCTCCCCGCCCCCTTCTTTGTGCGGGCCTAGGGAGGGGGAACTAGCGGGTCTGGCAAATCGCGTGCCCTAGGACCCTGCGGAAGCGCTGGCACGTGTATATGTGCCCAGTTCGTGGGGTGGCCGTGCGTGGGGGCTCTTTCTGTAAACCCCGAAGGCTGAACGTGCATCCCTTACCCACTTGCATTGGGGTCTTTCCAAGACGTCAATCTATCCCTCTTGGCAGAACGGAAGGTTTCTCACTAGTAACAATAAGAGAACTGCCCAGAGAGAGAATGACCTGTGCTGAGAAATTGGGCCTGGTGGTGAGGGGTGGGTGATCAGGAGTGCGCCTGGTGTAGGTAGGTGTCAGACACCTCCCCAAATCCTTCCACCCTTCCAGGCCCGCGAGGCCGTTAGGGCCCTCACACTGGACGTGATCTCTGGTGCCCCCTGGTGGCAGCACTGCGATTTCCTCGCTGAGCCCTGGCTCGGAGTTCGGACTTTCGTTTTTTGAGATCTCTGCTGTGTACTTATTTCTCCGTGTGCATTTACCCATGGAATCCTCTAACTCTTGTAGTGTATTAAATCCTGATACTTGAAGTCATTTCACAGCAGTGAAGTGAGGGACAATGAAAAAAAAAATTCACATTTGGAGTAGCGGGAACCCAGACCTTTCACTAAGGACCTCAAGATCTTCCAAGACTCTGTGTCCTGAGAGATCCTGCTGTCTTCTGAAAAACTGGAGCTCCCAACCCTTTCCTTAAGATTTCTGAACCTTGGGACCTACTAATTATGCACCGTTTTCTTCTGATGAGCTTTGCTTTCGTTTCTGGGGTGTTTTGCCCTTCCCCCACTCCTTTCTCCTCAAACATCTGCCTCCCCTTAGTTCCACTTTCTGGGTGATGGGTAAAGAATACAGAAGCGCCTGAAAAGCCAGAGGGAGAGGATCTGGGGTGGGATGGGGGATAATTGGATATCCCAAGTGCAAACTCCTTTTTTCTGATCCTTGCTTGCTCACTTATTCCCTTTCCAACTGTGTTTAATTTTCACGAAGTTTTTAATGGTGTAAGAATATCAGGATTTTGGCTTCTTCAGGTCTGGGTTGCTCATTGTGTTGAAGGTGTTATCTTTCAAGTGTCGCTGACATGGGACTTTCTGGTTGAATGTCACCTTGTTCCCTCTTTACTGGATAAGCAACCATGAGGGCTCCTCTCTATGGAGTTGTCAAGGGCTTGGTGGTTGAAAGCGACGTTTCTAAAAAACCACAGCAGATCTTTCCTGTTTGAACTGAATTGTGTGTTCGACTGATTTGCTGTTCTTGCAGATTTCTTACCAGGCCCAGCTCTGTGCAGAACTTATATGTTTCACCATATTTCAGTCTCCTGAACTTCCTCTCATTGTCAGCCTCAGGGTGTCGGGGCTGGCATCCTCTCTAGCTCTCTCCACTTTAGAAGAGACTTTTCTAAACATTTTGCTTTTCCAACTCTTGTTGCTTTCATCGTGGTGAAGAGTCATCCATGCCCCTGGAGCTTGGTATTCTAAGATCAAACTCAAAACTGGTCTGTGTGAGGCTGAATGACATATGCATACGCTCTTGGAATGACACTGTGTGGTGGAAGGACTATTAGAATGCAAAAGAATAGTTAATAAATTCAGTATTGTTCAGTTACAAGAACTGGCCTCTCTTTGCCTTATCAAGCACTCCTGACTCTGGGATCTCTTTGGAGAGGTGGAAAGGTGCACTTGCTTCCTGCAAAGGTTCCACTTTCCTTCAGCTTCCATCTCTGCCCATCCAGAAGGTAAGACTCAGGTGCTGTTTCTGACTGAGCTAGTGGGACTGGGGCCCTCGGACAAGGGCAGCTGTCTAGGTGTGAATGCTTTGGGGAGCAGGAGAAGGTCTGCTATAACTCCTTGCTTCTCATTAAAAGGTTTCAGTGAGCCCTGGGTTAGGCGGTAGAATGAGCTCTCAGGAAGGAAGTAATGGGATCAGTGTCACAGCTAAAAGCTTAAAGATAATTTCATTCACCTCCCCACCCCCAGGACTAGAACCCAGGTTTCTTGATTTCCAGCCACTGCGCTGCTCTTGCACAACTCCTGTCTCCCTCATTTCCAGGACCCTTCCTATGGACAGCTCGAGGAGAGCAGTTTCTGACTCTCTAGGGAGTGAGAAGTGAACAGAAGAAGGCAGAAGCTGCTGCAGAAAGTGGCCATCAGCCCAGGTGGCTGCCCCCAGAGCCCATTTGGCGCCAGCAAGTGAAACGCATGGCCCTGGCTTTCCTGGCTGGGTTCTTCTCCCCTGGAAAGGAACCCTGTCTATTTCTCAGCTCTTTCAGTCCCAAGGGCCTTTCACTTCCTGTTTCCCTCCTTCTCTGCTCTCATTTTCGGCCCACACACCACCAGGGAGTTGGTGGACTAGAGTGGCCACTGAGAGCTCACGCTGAGGAGGAGGAGGGGCTGCACCAGACACCCTGCCTTCACTCCTAGAAACAATAGGAAGTCCAGAGGTTTTGAACACTCAGTTTAATTTAAAACAGGCACAAGTGCAAACAATTCACAAAAGTTTCTAGGGAAGGTGCTTTTGTTTTTAAAACTCTGACCCTTAAAAAAAAAGTCCTTGCAGTTTTTTGTTCCGTTTTGTTTTGCCCTAAAGCAGGCCACTAGGGAGTAGAGGAATCTAAAAATATGATCTACATGGGGTCCAGACACCTAGAGTTCTTCCCTGGGCTTCCTTGTGTCATAACAGCCCTGAAGGCGGGGAAGGAAGGAGGACAAGGAAACAGGTGTCTGAGGAAGCTGCTAGGGGCAGAAGGTTTGCACAAATGGGGTGCCCATTCTTTTGACATGATGGAACTCCTGGAGCTGGTTTACCTCCCCCAGACCAGGATTTTGAAAAGAAAGGGTCCCTGATGACCTGGTTATTGAGATGAAGCTCACAAGTAAGACAAAGTTTGTTTCCTCCCCCTTATGGTCTCGGACTCTCAGACCACACAATAC
>NW_011888800.1:6317754-6320272 GCF_000151845.1 Pteropus vampyrus | reverse complement strand
GTGAAAGGGAACAACTGGGTCTGGGAGCCCAGGCTCTGGTCCTCTGAGCCTCAGGAAAAATGGGGTCTGTGTTATCACACCTTGTACACCGACTGACCTTGTGAAAATTTTTCAGCTTGGGTGGGGGGCTGTCCCGGAGCCTCTTCATGGCTTGCACTGGGGAGTCGCTGAAGTAGGGTGGCTCCCCGTCCACCATCTCAATCACCATGATGCCTAGAGACCAGATATCCACCTGCAGGAGGAGAATGCCCCTGACTCCACTGGCCTCTTGGTAGCAGCGTGCTGCAGGGGGAGGGGAGCAGTTGGTCTCAGTTGTCCTTGGTAAGTTGGCTTTCCTGGTCACCTACCCTGTGCTGTTATTTCCTACCTGAGTGACCATTGACTAGAGACACTACTGTCAGCCACTCTCTGAGAAAGGCCATCACACGTGGGGAAGCCTAGCCATATCCCACCCTGCTCTTGAGCTGGGGTGGGGGGGTGCATTTTAGGGACCAATTTGTGGCATAAAGTCATAGGCAAGAGTAGACCCATCTAAGAGGCGACAGTGAGCAGTGGGGTAGGATATAGACTAAGTGAACACCTGAGAACTGGGGCTATTTTTGGTGGGAGGGGGCCTCTGGAGAGGGTCAAAAGTGGAAGAGTCATGTGTTCCCAAGCCTCGCCTAGGAGGACTCAGGGATGGAGAGAACGGTTACCTCGGTTGCATACAGAGACCTAGAGATCACTTCAGGAGCCATCCAGTAGGGAGTTCCCACCAGGGACTTCCTCTTAGGGACGTCTTTGCTGATCTGAGCACAGAATCCAAAATCCGAGAGTTTCACCTGGGGTTGGGGTGAGAGGGAGAAAGTGGAGTGAATGGTGAACTAGGAGGAGCCATGCTGGGAGCAGGGGAGTGGGGGCATGGGTGTGTCAGGGTGGGAAAGGCTCTACCCTGCCATCGAGGGTCAGCAGGATGGAGTCACTCTTGATGTCCCGGTGGATGACACCCTGGGCATGCAGGTAAGCCAGGGCCTGCAACACAGCCTCACACACAGTGGCGATCTGCTCCTCGTTCAGCCTGGACAGGAAGGCGGGGTCACCGGAGGAAGAGAATATTAGCTGTGGCTGAGCGGCAGGGCAGATGGGCTAGGAAAGAAGTTACCCTGCTACCTGGCCCCACGGCTTCTGGGCAATGTGTGGGGGAGTCCAGTCAGGACAGAGCCCTGGTGAGAAAGGGCCTAAGCCTAGGCTGACAACCACCTGCCTCCCACTCCCTTGACACCCCTGGGTCTCTTAATCCAAACAGACAGGGCGTACTCAGGACAATCTGATAGCCCTCCCCCCTCCCCCACCAAGTCTGCTGGGCCCGAGGCTGCCTGATACCCTTGCCAGGGCAATGGCAGGTGCAGCCAGCACTCGGGGCCCAGCGCTCCAGCTGCCTACCTGACTTGGGAGATGATGTCCGTGAGGGCCCCGCCCTGCAGGAACTCCATAAGCACCCACAGCTCCTCGCCCACCAGGTAGCTCTTGTACATCTCCACCACGTTGAGGTGCTGGTAGTCCCGCATTATCACCACCTGGAGGCAGGCGGAGATGCCTGAGTGCTGGGCAGTCCCTGCTGCCCATCCCAAATGCCCACCCATGTCTGCCCTCTCCTCCCACCTCATTAAAGAGCAGCTCCCTGCGCTGCTGCTTCCTGAGGTCCATCATCTTGACAGCCACTTGGCGGCCAGAATGCTTCTCCCGTGCCAGGCAGACAATGCCTGTGGAGCCCTCGCCAATCTTCACGTAGCTGTCCAGCAGCAGCCGGGGGTCACCCTGGTCCACCACCATCCTGAGTGCAGCCTTGAACTGCTCATGCGTCACGACGCCTGTGTCCTCACCAGCTAGGGCACCCTTGGCCACTGCAGGGTCCTGGGGCAGGTACAGGTTGCTGGTACTGATCTGGGCGTGCCGGGTGCGGGGAGAGCCCGCCGGGGAAGACCGGCCTGGAGGAGGGCCAGTGGCTGGGGCTGTGCGGAGGGGCTTCTGGGGGCTGCTGGTATCCAAGGTGGTCAGAGGGCTGAAGGTGCCCATGGGCTGGGCTGAGGGCAAGGACTGTGCCTTGGCCACCAGACTTGGAGGGGAGTCTTTCTGTGGTGGTTGGAATGAGGAGTTGGGCTGCACAGAGAAAAAAACAGAAGGGGGTTTGGCTGTGGGAGTGTTTGGAGCAGCCTGCCCAGAGGCAGGGGGTGGCTGCCATGACCTTTGGACACGGGCAGGTCAGGGCATCAGACCAAACTGGGGAGGTACCATGAGCAAAGATTTTCAAATGGAACTGAAGCCAAATCATTGTCCTGCTTAGGAAATCAGCCCCCACTGTTCCCAGGAGAGCAGACCAAATGAAAGCTCTCTACATCCACTCTGCCTGCTCCTGGGAAGACAGAGAAAGCAGAGTCCCTGGGGTGTCCTTGTGTTGGGTATTTCTTCGTGGGTAATTGACAGCCAGACCCCAGAGAGGCCACCGGGACGCAGCCCTCCCTTTGCTGCGGGGCTGCTT
>NW_011888800.1:6314968-6317704 GCF_000151845.1 Pteropus vampyrus | reverse complement strand
AAGTCTGCTGGGCCCGAGGCTGCCTGATACCCTTGCCAGGGCAATGGCAGGTGCAGCCAGCACTCGGGGCCCAGCGCTCCAGCTGCCTACCTGACTTGGGAGATGATGTCCGTGAGGGCCCCGCCCTGCAGGAACTCCATAAGCACCCACAGCTCCTCGCCCACCAGGTAGCTCTTGTACATCTCCACCACGTTGAGGTGCTGGTAGTCCCGCATTATCACCACCTGGAGGCAGGCGGAGATGCCTGAGTGCTGGGCAGTCCCTGCTGCCCATCCCAAATGCCCACCCATGTCTGCCCTCTCCTCCCACCTCATTAAAGAGCAGCTCCCTGCGCTGCTGCTTCCTGAGGTCCATCATCTTGACAGCCACTTGGCGGCCAGAATGCTTCTCCCGTGCCAGGCAGACAATGCCTGTGGAGCCCTCGCCAATCTTCACGTAGCTGTCCAGCAGCAGCCGGGGGTCACCCTGGTCCACCACCATCCTGAGTGCAGCCTTGAACTGCTCATGCGTCACGACGCCTGTGTCCTCACCAGCTAGGGCACCCTTGGCCACTGCAGGGTCCTGGGGCAGGTACAGGTTGCTGGTACTGATCTGGGCGTGCCGGGTGCGGGGAGAGCCCGCCGGGGAAGACCGGCCTGGAGGAGGGCCAGTGGCTGGGGCTGTGCGGAGGGGCTTCTGGGGGCTGCTGGTATCCAAGGTGGTCAGAGGGCTGAAGGTGCCCATGGGCTGGGCTGAGGGCAAGGACTGTGCCTTGGCCACCAGACTTGGAGGGGAGTCTTTCTGTGGTGGTTGGAATGAGGAGTTGGGCTGCACAGAGAAAAAAACAGAAGGGGGTTTGGCTGTGGGAGTGTTTGGAGCAGCCTGCCCAGAGGCAGGGGGTGGCTGCCATGACCTTTGGACACGGGCAGGTCAGGGCATCAGACCAAACTGGGGAGGTACCATGAGCAAAGATTTTCAAATGGAACTGAAGCCAAATCATTGTCCTGCTTAGGAAATCAGCCCCCACTGTTCCCAGGAGAGCAGACCAAATGAAAGCTCTCTACATCCACTCTGCCTGCTCCTGGGAAGACAGAGAAAGCAGAGTCCCTGGGGTGTCCTTGTGTTGGGTATTTCTTCGTGGGTAATTGACAGCCAGACCCCAGAGAGGCCACCGGGACGCAGCCCTCCCTTTGCTGCGGGGCTGCTTGGGGAATCTGGGTCAGGGGCACTTGCCCCCATGGCTCCCCTACCCAAGGGCCTATGCAGACGGAAGGGGGTCCACAGAGGCATGTTTCCATCCTGGGGTTCTGAGGTTCCCCTTGAGCTGAGGCTCTGGTGCCAGAGAGATCTGAGGTCAGAAGGGTGGGTCCAGTCAAACCAAGTGTTGGGGCCATGGATCCTGGGGAGGTTTTCTAAGGGTTCCCCAGAGGAAAATCTCTGCTTGCTCCCAAGCATGAAACTCCTGACTGACGACCCCCACAAGGAAGGGAAGGCAGGGCCTGTCCTTAAGGGGAGGGAGGGAAGGTGGAGCTGGGTGGCAGACTGGGCCCCCAGGGAGCCCTGCAGGTCCCGCCCTGGAAGCCTTCGAAGCTCCTTGCCTTTCTGAGCCCAAGCCCTATGGCCAGCCCTGCCAGGAAATGATCCCATCCTTGGGGTTCTCCCCAAGCAGCTGGTGATGTGCAACATGACTCCGCCCGGGATTATGTGTTTTTAAAAGAGGCACCTGGAAAGGGTCCTACATAACCTGATAGGGGACACTTCAGGGGCTGCTGGGAGGCCTTCTCAGAACTTCTCAAAACCCACCACAAAGTGGTTGTCTAGGGGCCCACTGGCTCCTGGTCCTGATTCCCAGAGCTGAATGGACTTCCAGCAAATCTCCTTAAACAGTCAGCTTGGGCTGGGCTGAAGGCTTGGGGACCCCAAGTCTGGGCCTCAGGCCCACCAGGGTCAGCCAGAGTCTTTCCAATCTCTTCAGCAGCCCCTGCCCAGGTTTTAGGGCTCCCACCCCCATCGCAGTCCCTGGCCTTGCCTAGGGTCACACATGTGCACAGGCACCCCTGCCAGCAGAGTTGAGAGCACAGCACTGTCGTGGCCTGGGACACAGGGCATGGGAGGCTGGGGCCAGTCTTGGTCTTTACCTCAGCAGGTGTGGGTCCCAGGTGTCCCTTCACTGGCCCTGCTGCCTACCTCCACAAGGAGGAAGCTTTTACTTAATGTAACCACAGAAAAGGACCAGATGAAACTTGCTAAACCACACCAAGAAAGGAAAAGGGGAAACAAAAGGTGGAATTAATGAATTGTTATGGGCTCTGAATTAATTCTGGAGTTACTTGTGTGACTGAGACCTCTTCTTGGGCAGGAAGCCACTAGAAGAGTCATACGCTGAGTTATAATGATGCCTCATTTCCCTTCCTGGGCCATGGCTGGCAGAGCCAGGCTCTCCAGCTATGGACTTGGGGCACTTGTACCCTAAGTTCCTCAAAGGCAGAGGCCATGTCATAATATTAAAAATGATAATAATAAAGCCATTTATTGAGGGCTTACCACTTTGACAAGGGCCTTGAATGCATTATCTCATAACCCTGTGGGTTATTTTATTTATCCCATGGGAACTATTGTTATCACATCTGTGGATGAGAAAACAGGCTCAGAGAGGTCAAATAACTTTCCCAAAGTCAGTAAGTTGTAAAGGGCAAGGCCAAACTTCAGCCCTGGTCAGCTTGAACCCTGACCCCTATGCTATAGTCCTATTGGTGT